>NC_135727.1:75782689-76082689 GCF_964656455.1 Halichoerus grypus | reverse complement strand
ATAACAAACAAAAACAAGAAGAGACCTAAGCAAAATGGATAGAAGTAACATGCCTAAAAAAGTTCAAGTTAAAAAGTTACTATGGAATATGATAAAATAAAATTTAAAAAAGAATATAAATAAAATGCACATATACATAAACATTTTTTCCAATTTTTTAATTGTAAAATATTAAAAACATGAAATTTACCATCCTAAAAAAAGAAGCTCCACAGTGTGAAGAATTTTAAAGTCATGCTCTTTTCTACTTATATAAGAAAATAAGGTGTTCTGTGCTATCATGCTGTTTGTTTTAAAAAGTCCAATATAAAAATACTAAAACCAACTTTTTGCTGAACTAATTTTTATAACTTATTTATCCTGTTTTTATTTATGTGACATTTGAGTGCTTTTCAAATTAAAATAATATATCTCTCTTTAAAAAAATAAGTAACATGCCTGATAGAGAATTTAAATGATCATAAAATACTAACTGTACTAGAGAAAAGAATAGAGGACATCAGTGAGACACTTAACAAAGAGATAGAAAACAAAAAAGAACCAATCAGAGATAACACAGTAAGTGAAATAAAAAAAAAAAAAATACACCTGATAGAATAAATAGCCTGATGGAAAAAGCAGGGGAATGAATTAATGAACTAGAAGACAGAGTAATGCAAAGTAATCAAGCGAAAAAATAAGAGAAAAATTATGCACAATGAGAATAGACTAGTGATATCAGTGATTCCATCAAGCATAAAAATATTCACATTATAGGGATAGAAGGAGAAGAAAGAGAAAAATGGGCAGAAAATTTATTTGAGGAAATAATAGCTAAAAACTTCCCTAATCTGGGGAAGGAAATGTATCTACAGATCCAGGAGGCACAGAGATCCCCCAACAAAATCAACCAAAGGAGGTCCACAAGACACATAATAATCAAAATGGCAAAAGTTAGTGATAAAGAAAAAAGTTTAAAAGAAGCAAGGGGAAAAAAGTTATGTACAAGGAAATCCCAATTGGGCTATCAGCAGATTTTTCAGCAGAAACTTTGCCATCTGGAAGAGAACGGCATGATATATTCAAATTGTTGAACGAAAAACAAAAGCAAAAACAAACAAACACAAAAAACTACAGTCAGGAATACTCCCTCTATCCAGCAAGGCTATCATTCAGACTAGGAGATATAAAGAATTTCTCAGAAAAAAACAAAACTAAAGGAGTTAATGACCATTAAACCAGCCCTACAAAATATTAAAAGGGACTCTTTGAGTGAAAAGGAAAGACCGTAAGTGAGAGTATAAAAAGTAAAAAGCACAAAAGCAGTAAAAAGTAATTCTACAAAATATCAGTCAAGGGATTCACAAAAAAAAAAAAAAAAAAAAGGATGTAAAATATGACACCATATACATAAAGTAGAGGGGGGAGAGGAGTAAAGAATGGTTTCGAACTTGGGACACCTGGGTAGTTCAGTCAATTAAGCATCTGACTCTTGATTTTGGCTTGGGTCATGATCTCAAGGTCGTGAGAATGAGCCTCACATCAGGCTCCATGCTAGGCATGGAGCCTGCTTAAGGTTCTCTCTCTACTTCTCCCTTTGCCCCTCCCCCACTCATGCTCCCTTTCTATCTCTTTCCCTCTAAAAAAATGCAGATGTTATATGCAAACCTAATGGTAACCACAAATCAAAACCACTAGTAGATATGCAAAAATAAAGAGAAAGGAAACCCAGTATATCACTAAAGAAAAACAGCAAACCATGAAAGAGAGCAAGAAAAGAAAAGATTGGAGAAAAACTATAAAACAAGCACAAAAAGTAACAAAATGGTAATAAATACTTATCTATCAATAATTACTTTGAATGTTAATGGATTAAATGCTCCAAAAAAAAAAAAGGCATATGGTGAGAGAATGAATTAAAAAAAAAATCCATCTCTATGCTGCCTATGAGACTCGTTTTAGACTTAAAGACAACTGCAGATTGAAAGTGAGGGGTTGGAGCAATATCTATCATGCAAAGATGTCAAAAGAAAGCCAGAGTAGCAATACTTACATCAGACAAAGTTGACTTTAAAACAAAGACTATAACAAGACAAAGAAGGACACTATATAATAATAAAGGGGACAATCTAACAAGAAGATACAACAATTGTAAATCCAACAAGAAGATATAATGATTGCAAATATTTGTGGACCCAACATGGGAGCACACAAATACATAAAACAGGGAATAACAAACATAAAGGAACTGATTGATAGGAATACAATAATAGTAGGGGAAGTTATCATACCACTTATATCAATGGACAGATCATCCAAGTAGAAATCAGTGAGGAAAGAGTGGCTTTGAATGACACACTATATCAGATGGATTTAACAGATATATTCAGACCATTCCATCCTAAACAGCAGAATGCACATTCTTTTCAAGTGCACATGTGACATTCTCCAGAAAAGATCACATAGCAGGCCACAAAATAGGTCTCAACAAATTAAAAAAACTTGAACTCATACCATGCATCTTTTCTGACCTCAGTGTCATGAAACTAGAAATCAACCATGAGAAGAAAATCTGGAAAGCCTACAAATACAGGGAGGTTAAATAACATGCTACCAACCATGAATGGGTCAACCAAAAAATAATAGAAGAAATAAAAATTCATGGAAAGAAACAAAAAAGAAACACAATGGTCCAAATCTTTGGCAAGCAGCAAAAGCCGTCCAAAGAGGGAAGTTTATAGCAATACAGGCCTATCTCAAGAAGCAAGAAAAATCTCATAAAACAACCTAACATTACATCTAAAGGAGCTTGGAAAAGAAGAACAAACAAAAGCCAAAACCAGCAGAAGGAAGGAAACAATAAAGATTAGAAGAAATAAATGATATATAAACTAAAAAAAAATAAAAAATAAAAATAAATAAAACCAGGAACTGGTTCTTAGAAAAAATTAACAAAACTAATAAACATCTAGCCAGACTCATTTAAAAAAGTACTCAAATAAACAAAATCACTAATGAATGAGGAGAAATAACAACCAACATCACAGAAAAACACAATTGTAACAAAATATGGAAAACTATATGCCAACAAATTAGACAATCAGAACAAAAGGATAAATTACATAAAATGATCATTTCAATAGATGCAGAAAAAGCATTTGACAAAGTACAATATCCATTCATGATAAAAACCCCCAACAAAGTAGGTTTAGCAAGAACATACCTAACATAATCAAGGCCATACCTGAAAAATCCCATAGGTAATATTACACTCAATGGAAAAGTACTGTGAGCTTTTCCCCTAAGGACAGAAATGAGACAAGGATGTCCAATTTTACCACTATTATTCAATATAGTATTGGGAGTCTAAAAACAGCAATCAGACAACAACAACAACAACAAAATAAAAGGTATCAAAATTGCTAAGGAAAAAGAAAAACTTTCACTATTTGCAGATGACATGATGCTATATATAGAAACCCAAAGAGTCGACTAAAAAAACTATTAGAATTGATAAATGAATTCAGTAATGTTGGAGGATACAAAATCAATCTGTTGCATTTCTCTTTCTTTTTTTCTTTTAATTTAAATTCAATTTAGTTAACGTATACTGCATTATTAGTTTCAGGGGCAGAATTTAGTGATTCATCAGTTGCATATAACACCCAGTGCTCATTACATCACATGCCCTCCATAATGCCCATCACTCAATTATCCCATCCCCCAGCCACCTCCCCTCCAGCAACCCTGGTTTGTTTTCTATACTTAAGAATCTCTTATGGTTTGCCTCCCTCTCTATTTTCATCTTTTTATTTTTCCTTCCTTCCCCTATGTTCATCTGTTTTATTTCTTAAATTCCACATGAGAAAAATCATATATTTGTCTTTCTCTGACTGACTTATTTCACTTAGCATAATACCCTCTAGTTCTATCCACATCATTGCAAATGGCAAGAATTACTTCTTTTTTGATAGCTGAGTAATATTCCATTGTACATATATGCCACCTCTTTATCCATTCATCTGTTGATGGACATCTGGACTCTTTCCATATTTTGGTTATTGAAGACATTGCTATTATAAACATTGGGGCACATGTGCCCCATAGAATCACTGTTTGTATCCTTTGGATAAATACCTGGTAGTGCAATTTCTGGGTCTGAAGGTAGTTCTATTTTTAACATTTGGAGGAACCTCCATACTGTTTACCAGAGTGCCTGTACCAGTTTGCATTCTCAACAACAGTGTAAGAGGGTTCCCCTCTCTCTGCATCCTCGCCAACACCTGTTGTTTCCTGAATTGTTAGGTTTTAGCCATTCTGACTGGTGTGAGGGGGTATTTAACTGTGGTTTTCATTTGTATGTCCTTGATGCCGAGTGATGTTGAGCATTTTTTCAAGTGTCTGTTAGCCATTTGGATGTCTTCCTTGGAGAAATGTCTGTTCATGTCTTCTCATTTATTGACTGGATTTTTTTTCTTTTTTGAGTATTGAGTTTGATCAGATCTTTATAGAGATTGAATACTACCCTATATCTGATAAGTCACTTGCAAATATCTTCTCCCATTCCATAGGTTGCCTTTTAATTTTGTTGACTGTTTCCTTTGCTGTGCAAAACCTTTTATCCTGATGAAGTCCCAATAGTTCTTTCTGCTTCTGTTTCCCTTGCCTTTGGGGACATGTCTACTGAGAAGTGCCTGCAGCCAAGATCAAAGAGGTTGCTGCCTGTGTTCTCCTCTAGGATTTTGATGGATTCTTGTCTCATATCTAGGTCTTTCAACTATTTTGCCTTTATTTTTGTGTATAGTGTAAGACAGTGGCCCAGTTTCCATCTTCAGCATGTGCTGTCCAATTTTCTCAACACCATTTCTTGAAGACTGTCTTTTTTCTATTGAATATTCTTTCCTGCTTTGTCGAAGATTAGTTGACCATAGAGTTGAGGGTCCATTACTGGGTTCTGTATTCTGTTCCATTGATTGATGTGTCCCTTTTTGTGCCAGTACAATGCTGTCTTGATGATCACAGCTTTGTAATAGAGCTTGAAGTTAGGCATTGTGATGGCCCCAGCTTTGGTTTTCATTTTCAACATTCCTTTGGCTATTCAGCATCTTTTTTAGTTCCATACAGATTTTAGGATTATTTGTTCCAGCTCTGTGAAAAATGTTGATGGTATATTGATAGGGAATGCATTGAATGTGTAGATTGCTTTGGGTAACATAGACATTTTAACAATTTTCTTCCAATCCATGAGCATGGAATGTTTTTCCATCTCTTTGTGTCTTCTTTCATAAGTGCTCTGTAGTTTTTAGAGGACAGATCCTTTACCTCTTTGGTTAAGTTTATTCCTCCATATCTTATGATTTTTGGTACAAATGCAAATGGGATGGGTTCCTTGATTTCTGTTTCTTCTGCTTCATTGTTAGTGTATAGAAGTGCAACTGACTTCTGTGCATTGATTTTATATCCTGCAAATTTGCTGAATTCCCCTATCATTTATAGCATTTTTTTTTGTGGAGTCTTTTGGGTTTCTACACAGAATATCATGTCATCTGTGAAGAGTGAAAGTTTGACTTCCTATTTGCCGATTTAGATGCCTTTTATTTCTTTTAGTTGTCTGATTGCTGAGGCTAGTATTTCCAGTAATAGGATGAACAAAAGTGGTGAAAATAGACACCCATGTCATGTTTCTAATCTTAAGGGAAAAGATCTCAGTTTTTCCCCATTGAGGATGATATTCCCTGTGGGTCTTTCATATATGGCTTTTATTATATTGAGGTATTAACTAGTATCTTGGTGAGAATTTTTGTGTCCATGTTCATCAGGGATATTGGTCTGTAATTCTCAAATTTAGTGGGGTCTTTGTCTGGTGTTGGGATCAAGGTAATGCTGCCCTCATAGAATGACTTTGGAAGCTTTCCTTCCATTTCTGATTTTTGAAACAGATTGAGAAAAATAGGCATTAATTCTTTAAATGTTTGGTATAAATCCCCTGGGAAGCCATCCAGCCCTAGAATCTTGTTTGTTGGGAAATTTTTGACTACTAACTCAATTTCTTTGCTGGTGATGGGTCTTTTCAGGTTTTCTGTTTCTTCCTGTTTTAGTATGGTAGTTTATATGTTTTTAGGAATTTATCCAACTCTTCCAGATTGCCTAATTTCTTGGCATATACTTGCTCATAATATTCTCTTAGAATTGTTTTATTTCTTCAGTATTGGTTGTGATCTCTCCTCTTTCATTCATGATTTTATTAATTTGGGTCCTTTCTCTGTTCTTTTTGATAAGTCTGGCTAGTGGTTTATCTTTTTGTTAATTCTTTCAAAGTACCAGCTCCTAGTTTCATTGATCTGTTCTACTGTTTTTTTTTTTTTTTAATTTTTATATCATTGATTCCTGATCTAATCTTTATTATGTCTCTTCTCCTGCTAAATTTAGGCTTTATTTGCTGTTCTTTTTCCAGCTCCTTTAGGTGTAAGGTTAGGTTGTGTATTTGAGATTTTTCTTGCTTCTTGAGAAAGGTCTGCATTGCTATATTCTTCCCTCTTAGGACTGCCTTTGCTGCATCCCAAAGGTTTTGAACTGTTGTGTTTTCATTTTCATGTGGTCCCATGTATTTTTAAAATTCTTCTTTAATTTCCTGGGTAGCCCATTCATTCTTCAGTCAGATGTTCTTTAACCTCTATGTATTTGTGGTCATTCCAATTTTTTTCTTGTGGGTGACTTCAAGTTTTATAACATTGTGATCTGAAAATATGCATGGTATGATCTGAACCTTTTTGTACCATTTGAAACCTGATTTGTGACCCAGTATGTGATGTATTGTGGCAAGTGTTCCATGTGCACTCAAGAAGAATGTGTATTCTGCTGCATTAGGATGACATGCTCTGAATATATCTGTTATACCTCCTGTCCAAGTGTGTCATTCAAAACCCTTGTTTCCTTGTTGATCTTCTGTTTAGATTATCTGTCCATTGCTGTGAGGGGGTTGTTAATGTCCCCTACTATTATTGTATTATTATCAATGAGATTCTTCAATTTTTTTATGAGTTGGTTTATATAATAGGCTGCTCCCAGGTTAGGAGCATAAATATTTACAATTGTTGGATCATCTTGTTGTATAGACCTCTTTATTATGATATAGTGTCCCTCTTCATCTCTTATTACAGTCTTTGTTTTAAATTCTAGTTTATCTGATATAAGGATCAGTACTCCAGCTTTCTTTTGATGTCTATTGTCATGATACATTGACATCTCCACCCCCTCACATTAAATCTGGAGGTGTCTTTGGGTGTAAAATCAGTCTCATATAAGCAGAATATTGATGGGTATTGTTTTTATCCATTCTGATACCCCATGTCTTTTGATTGGAGCTTTTAGTCCATTTACATTCAGAGTAATTCTTGAAAGGTATGAATTTAGTGTCATTGTATTACCTGTAAAGTCACTGTTCCTGTTGATTGTCTCTGTTCCTTTCTTGTCTTTGTTACTTTCAGGCTCTCTCTTTGCTTAAAGCGTCTCCTTCAATATTTCTTGCAGGGCTGGTGTAGTGTTCACAAATTCCTTTAATTTTTGTTTGTCCTGGAAACTCTTTACCTCTACTATTCTGAATGACAGCCTTACTCGATAAAGTATTCATGGCTGTATATTTTTTCTCATTTTGCCTGTGAAATATATCATGCCAATCCTTTTTGTCCTGCCAGGTCTCCCTGAACAGGTCTGCTTCCAGCATTATGTGTCTACCCTTGTAGGTTAAGGAACTCTTGTCCCAAGCTGCTTTTAGGATTTTCTCTTTATCTTTGAAATTTGCAAGCTTCACTAGTATATGTCGAATTGTTCACTTATTTTTATTTATTTTATTGATTTTGCGGAGGGTTCTCTGTACTTCCTGGTCTGTTTCCTTCCCCAGACTAGGGAAGTTCTTGGCTATATTTTTTTCAAATAAATCTTTTGCCCCTCTCTCCTGCTCCTCATCTTCTGGGACCCCTAGTATGCGGTTATCATTTCGGGTGATGGAGTTGCTGCTCTAAGGCTCCCTTTATGATCTAATAGTTTTCTTTCTCTCTTCTTTTCAGCTTCCTTATTTTCTGTCATTTTATTTTCTGTATCACTGATTTACTCTTCTGCCTTGTTTATCCTCATTTTTATAGCCTTGACCTTGACATGGGACTGCATCTCAATGATAGCATTTTTAATTTCACTCTGGCTAGATTATAAATCTTTAATTTGTACAGCAAGGGATTCTCTAGTGTCTTCTATGCTTTTTTCAAGCCCAACTAGTATCTTTATAATTGTTGTTTAAATTCTAGTTCAGACATCTTACTTATATCCATATTGATTAAATCCCTGACAATGAGTACTACCTCCTGTTCTTTCTTTTGGGGTGAATCTCTCCATTTCATCAGTTTGTCCAGAGAAGAAAAGAAGAAAAAGAAAAAAACAACAATAACAATAACAGACAACAACAAAACAAACAAACAAACAAAGAAAAAACAAACAAAACCAAAATTAGATCCTGGGTGTGTTTTGGTCTGCATGTTAAAAGAAATAGATCCCAAAATAAGAAAGAATGAAAAACTTTTACATATACCAAAATAAAATAAATACACTAAAAGGAAACAAAAATAATTATATATATGTATATGTATATGTAAAATAAAAATTTTAAAAAGAACTAAAATAGAATTGAAAAAAGCAAGAAAGTAATTGAAAAAAATAATACTGAAAGATTAAGGAAGAAAAATACAAATAATGCTATTTACTATTTTCCCCAAGAGCTGAAGCTTTGCATCCCTCATCAGTAAAGTTGGTGCATGCCAGTAGTTCATGCTCGTCTTCTTGGGGAGGGGCCTGTTGCACTAATTCTCAGGTAGACTTGCCTCCCTTGTGCATAAGCCAGGGCAGTATAAGTGGCTCTGGATTCCACTATGTGGCACTGTTTTCTTCCCTGAAGATTTTCAGCACCGCTGGGTGGGTTTAATAGGGCAGCACACCAGCACACCACTCTCTAGTCCCAAACTTCAGTGAGCCCTCACAAAAAAGCAATCACCCTTGTCTCCCCAGTCTCCATCAGAACTCTGTGTTCACCAGGATTTGACCTAGTGGTTTTATATCAGGCCTGTGGCTGAGTTTCAAAACTCCAGATTTTGCAGACTCTTGCAGCACAGACCTGTGCTATTCCTCCCAAGGGAGTGAGGGGGGACTCCCCATGCTTCCGCCTCTTGCTGGAACTCTCCCATGAAAGAGGTTGCACAATTTTGCATCAGTTCACAGTTTATGGCAACATACAGAAGAAAGCTGCACCTAGACTCACTGTTCTCAGCTTCCCCATTCCTATGCCTGGGAACTCTGCTGCATTCAGGCACCACCTGTTCTTGTGCCTCCAGGGATCCTGAGACCATGCTGTTATATCTAGGATTCCCCCACACTTCGCCACCTGAACACCTTTAATCCAGAGATGTTCCTCACTGTAACAGACTCCTAAAAGTTCCAGTTTTGCATTCTGTGGCTTATATACTTTGCAGTCACCTCCTTAAGCAGCTCCCTCCCCTCTGCTGTATCCTCAGCTATACCACCCCGGATTCAAGGCTCTGCAGCTCCTACCATCCAAAAGGTGGTCCCTTTTCTACTTGTAGACTTACAGCATTTGTTTTCTCAGACCTCCAATTGATTTCTCAGGTGTTCAGAATAATTTGATAATATCTAGCTGTATTTGAGGGACGAGACAAACTTTGGGTCCCCCTACTCCTCTGCCATCTTATTCCTCCTCCTGTTGCATTCTATACAATAATAATGAAGCAGCAGAAAAAGAAATTAGAAAACAGTTTCATTTACAATTGCAGCAAAAATAATACAATACTTAGGAATGAAGCTAGCCAAAGAGGTGAGAGACCTGTAATCTGAAAACTGTGCAATATTGATGAAAGATATTGAAGATAACACAAGGAAACATAAAGACATTCCATGCTTATAGATCAGAAGAACAAACATTGTTAAAATGTCTATTCTACCCAAAGCAATGTACACATTTAATGCAATCCCTATCAAAATAACACCAGCATTTTTCACAGAGCTAGAACAAACAATCCTAAAATTTATGATCCCAAAGTGCCAAAGCAATCTTGAAAAAGAAAAAACAAATATGGAGGTATTACAATTCCAGACTTCATGTTATATGACAAAACTGTAGTAATCAAAACAGTATCGTACTGGCACAAAAACATGCACATAAATCAATGGAACAATATAGAAAACCCAGAAGTAATCCCACATTTATGTGGTCAATTAATCTTTGACAAAGCAGGAAGGAATATCCAATGGGAAAGAGACAGTCTCTTGAACAAATGGTGTTGGGGAAACTGGTCAGCAAAAGAATGAAAGTGAATCACTTTTACACCATACACAAAAACCAATTCAGAATGGATTACAGACCTAAATCTAAGACCTGAAACCATAAAAATTCTAGATGAGAGCACAGGCAGTAATGTTTCTGATATCACCCTAAGCAAAAAATTTCTAGATATGTCTCCTGAGGCAAGGGAAATAAAATTAAAAATAAACTATTGGGACTATATCAGAATAAAGAGCTTCTGCACAGTGAAGGGAAAAAAACCCAACAAAACTAAAAGGCAGTGTATTGAATGGGAGAAGATGTTTGCAAATAACATATTTAATTAAGGGCTAGTATCTAAAATATATTAATAACATAAACAACACCAAAAAAAGAGAATGTTCTAATTTTAAAAATAGGCAGAAGACATAACACATTTTTCCAAAGAAGACATACTGACGGCCAACAGACACAGGAAGAGATGCTCAACATATCTCATTATCAGGGAAATGCAAGTCAAAACTACAATGAAATATTACCTCATATCTATCAGAATGGCTAAAATAATAATAATAAAAAAAACCACACAAGAGGGAACAAGTGTTGGCGAGGATGTGGAGAAATCGGAACCCTGTTGTGCTTTTGCTGGAAATGTAAACTGGTGGGGTCATTCTGGAAGACACTATGGAGGTTGTTCAAAAATTTAAAAACAGAAATATCCTATGATCCAGTAATTGCAATACAGGGCATTTACCCCCAAAATACTAGAACACTAATTCAAAGGGATACATGCACCCCTATGTTTATAGCAGCATTATTTACAATACCCACATTATGGAAGAAGACCAAGTGCCTGTCAGTAGACAAATGGGTAAGAAAATATGGAAATATATATTATTCAGCCATAAAAAATGAAATGTTGAATTTCAAGGATATGGATGGAACTAAAGAGTATAATGCTAAGTCAAAGAAAGACAAATACCCTATGATTTCACTCATATGTGGAATTTAAGAAACAATACAAATGAGAAAATTAAAAAAAGAGAGCTGAACCATGGAAGTCTCATTTTAAAATTTATATTTTATATATTTTTATTTAAATTCTATTAGCCAACATATAGTACAACATTAGTTTCAGATGTAGAGTTCAGTAATTCATCAGTTGCATAAAACACCCAGTACTCATCACATCACGTGCCTTCCTTAATGACCGTCAGGCAGTTACCCCATCCCCCCACCCACCTCCTCTCCAGCAACCCTTAGTTTGTTGCCCATAGTTAAGAGTCTCTCATGGTTTGTCTCCCTCTTTGATTTCTTCCCATTCTGCTTTCCCTCACTTCCCCTATGATGTTCTGTGCTGTTTCTTATATTCTACATACAAGTGAATCCATACGATAATTTTCTTTGATTGACTTACTTCACTCAGCATAGTACCCTCCAGTTCCATCCTCGTTGATGTGAATGGTTAACAAATAATCCTTTCTGATGACTGAGTAATATTCCATTGTATATATATACCACATTTTCTTTACCTATTCATCTGTCCATGGACATATCGGCTCCTTCCACAGTTTAGCTTTGTGGACATTGCTGCTATGAACATTGGGGTGCAGGTACCCTTTTGGATTGATACATTTGTATCTTTGGGGTAAATACCCATTAGTGCAATTGCTGGGTCATAGGGTAGCTCTATTTTTAGCTTCTTGAGGAACCTCCATACTGTTTTCCAGAGTGTCTGTACCAGCTTGCATTCCTACAAACAGTGTAAAAGGGGTTGCTTTTCTTGACATCCTCACCAACACTTGCTGTTTCCTGACTTGTTAATTTTAGCCATTCTGACTGGTGTTAGGTGGAATCTCAGTGGGGTTTTGATTTGTATTTCCCTGATGCCAAGTGATGTGGAGCATTTTTTCATGTGTCTGTTGGCCATTTGTATGTCTGCTTTGGAGAAATGTCTGTTCATGTCCTCTGCCCATTTCTCGACTGGATTATTTGTTTTATTGGTGTTGAGCTTGATGAGTTCTTTATAGATCATGGATACTAGCCCTTTATCTGATATGTCACTTGCAAATATCTTCTCCCATTCCCTAGGTTGCCTTTTAGTTTTGTTGACTGTTTCCTTCGCTGTGCAAAAGCTTTTTATCTTGATGAAGTCCCAATAGTTTGTTTTTGCTTTTGTTTCCCTTGCATTTGCTGATGTGTCTAGGAAGAAGTTGCTGCAGCTGAGGTTGAAGAGGTTTTTGCCTGTGTTCTCCTCTAAGATTTTGATGGATTCCTGTCTCACATTTAAGTCCTACATCCATTTTGATTTTATCTTTGTGTATGGTGTTAAAAAAATGGTCCAGTTTCATTCTTCTACAAGTGGCTGTACAGGGGTCTCAACACCATTTATTGAAGAGACTGTCTTTTTTCCATTGGATATTCTCTCCTGCTTTTTCGAAGATTAGTTGCCCATAGAGTTGAGGGTCCACTTCTGGGTTATCTATTCTGTTCTTTGATCTGTGTGTCTTTTTATGTGCCAGTACCATAATGTCTTGATTACAGCTTTGTAATATAGCTTGAAGTCCAGCATTGTGATGCCACCAGCTTTGCTTTTCTTTTTCAACATTATTCTGGCTATTCAGGGTCTTTTCTGTTTCCATACAAATTTTAGGATTGTTTGCTCTAACTCTGAGAAAATTGTTGATGGTATTTGGATAAGGATTGCATTGAGTGTGTAGATTACTGTGGGTAGCATAGACATTTTAACAATATTTGTCCTTCCAATCAATGAGCATGTAATATTTTTCCATCTCTTTGTGTCTTCCCCAATTCCTTTCATACGTGTTCTGTAGTTTCTAGAGTACAGTTCCTTTACCTCTTTGGTTAGGTTTATTCCTAGGTGTCTTACGTTTCTTGGTACAATTATAAATGGTATCAATTCCTTAATTTCCTTTCTTTAGTCTCATTGTTAGTGTAAAGAAATGCAACTGATTTCTGTGCATTGATTTTGTATCCTGCCACATTGCTGAATCACTGTATGAGTTCTAATGGCCTTGGGGTGGAATCTTTTGGGTTTTCCACATAAAGTATCATGCCATCTGCAAAGAGTGAGAATTTGACTTCTTCTTTGCCAATTTGAATAACCTTTATTTCTTTCTGTTGTCTGATTGCTGATGCTAGGACTTCTAGTACTAGGTTGAACAACAGTGGTGAGAGTGGACATCCCTGTCGTGTTCCTGACCTTAGAGGAAAAGATCTAAATTTTCCCCCATTGAGAATTATATTTACTGTGGGCTTTTCATATATGGCTTTTATGATATGGAGGTATGTTTTCTCTATCCATACACTGTGGAGAGTTTTATTTAACAAAAAACCATTCTGTATTTTTAAGAATGCTTTGTCTGCAACAATTGAGAGGATAATATGGTTCTTGTCCTTTCTTTTGTTAATGTGATGTATCACGTTGAATGATTTGTAGGTGCTGAACCACCGTTGCAGACCAGGAATAAGTCCCACTGGGTTGTGGTGAATAATCCTTTTAATGTACTGTTGAATCCTATTGACTAGTATCTTGGTGAGAAATTTGGTATCCATGTTCATCAGGGATATTTGTCTGTAATTCTCCTTTTTGGTGGAGTCTTTGTCTGGTTTGGGGATCAAGGTAATGCTGGCTTCATAGAATCAGTTTGGAAGTTTTCCTTCCATTTCTATTTTTTTTGAAACGCCTTCAGAAGAATAGGTATTAATTCTTCTTTAAATGTTAGGTAGAATTCCCCTGGGAAGCCATCTGGCCCTGGACTCTTGTTTTTTTGGGAAGTTTTTCATTATTGCTTCAATTTCTTTGCTGGTTATGGGTCTATTCAGATTTTCTATTTCTTTCTCTTTCAGTTTTGGTAGTTTATATGTTTCTTGGAATCTATCCATTCCTTCCAGATTGCCTAATTTGTTGGCATATAGTTGCTCATAGTACATTCTTAAAATTGTTTGCATTTCCTTGGTGTCGGTCGTGATCGCATCTCTTTCATTCATGATTTTATTAATTTGGGTCCTTTCTCTTTTATTTTTGATAAGTCTGGCTAGGGGTTTATCTATCTTATTAATTCTTTATAGAATCAGCTCCTAGTTTTTTGATCTGTTCCTCTGTTCTTTTGGTTTCTATGTCATTGTTTTCTGCTCTGATCTTTCTTATATCTTGTCTCCTGCTTGATTTAGGCTTTATTTGTTGGTCTCTATCCCATTACTTTTGGTGTAAGATTAGTTTGTGTATTTGAGACTTTTCTTGTTTCTTGGGAAAGGTTTGTATCCTTTTAGGACTGCCTTTGCTGCATCCCAAAGATTTTGAACATTTGTGTTTCATTTTCATTTGTTTCCCTGAAGTTTTTAATTCTTTAATTTCCTGGTTGACCCATGCATTCTTTTTTTTTTTTATTTTTTATTTTATTTTATTCATTTTTAATTTAATTAATTAATTAATTTATTTATTTATTTATTTATTTATTTTACTATGTTCAGTTAACCAGCATATAGTACATCATAAGTTTTTGTTGTTTAATGATTCATTAGTTGTGTATAACACCCAGTGCTCCATGCATTCTTTAGTAGGATTATCTTTAACTTCCAAGTATTTGATTTCGTTCCAAATTTCCTCTTGTGATTGAGTTCAAGTTTCAAAGCATTGTGGTCTGAAAAGAAGCAAGGAATAATTCCAATCTTTTGTTCCTCTTGAGACCTGTTTTGTGACACAATGTGTGATCTATCCTGGAGAATGTTCCATGTACACTCGAGAAGAATGTGTATTCTGTTGCTTTAGGACAGACTGCTCTGTATATATTTGTTTAGCCCATCTAGTCCAGTGTGTCATTCAAAGCCCTTGTTTCCTAGTTGATCTTCCTCATAGATGGTTTGTCCATTGCTGTGAGTGGGCTAAGTCCCCTGCTATTGTTGTATTATCAATGTTTTTCTTTAATTTGGTTATTAATTGGTTTATATAATTGCTCTCATGTTATGAGCATAAATATTTATAATTATTAGATCACCTTGTTGGATAGAGCCTTTATGTATGATATAGTGTCCCTTTTCATCCCTTACTGAAGTCTTTGGTATAAATTCTAATTTGTCGGATGTAAGGATTGCTACCCCAGGTTTCTTTTGTGGTCCATTAACATGGTAAATGGTTCTCCACTCCGTCACTTTCAATCTGGAGGTGTCTTTGGGTCTAAAACGTGTCTCTTGTAGACAGCGTGTGGATGGTTCTTGCTTTTTTATCCAATTTGATACCTGTGTCTTTTGATTGGAGCATTTAGCCCATTTACATTCAGATTAAATATTGAAAGATATGAATTTAGTGCTATTGTATTACGTGTAAATTCTCTTTTTCTGTAGATTGTCTTTGCTTCTGTCTATGTTACTTTTGGGCCCTCTCTTTGCTCACAGGATCCCCTTAATATTTCTTGCAGGGATGTTTTAGTGATCATAAATTATTTCAGTTTCTGTCTGTCCTGGAAGCTCTTTATCTCTCCTTCCATTCTGAATGACAGCCTTCCTGGATAAAGTATTCTTGGCTGCATGTTTTTCTCATGTACTTCCCTGAATGTATCATTCCAGTCCTTTCTGGCCTGCCAGGTCTCTGGATAGGCCTGCTGCCAGTGTAATGTTTCTACCCTTGTGGGTTAATGACCTCTTGTTTCAAGATGTTTTCAGGATTTTCTCTGTCTCTTTTTTAAAAGATTTTATTTATTTATTTGATAGAGAGTGAGAAAGACAGAGAGAGAGAGAGCACACAAGTGGGGGTAGGGGCAGAGGGAGAGGGAGAAATAGACTCCCTGTTGAACAGGGAACCTGACATGGGGCTGATCAAGACCTGAGTTGAAGGCAGATGCTTAACTGACTGAGCCACCAAGGTGCCCCAGGATTTTCTCTTTATCTCTGAATTTTGCAAGCTTCTCTATTATATGTCGGGGTGTTGATCTATTTTTATTGGTCTTGTGAAGTTTCTCTTTGCCTCCTGGACTTGGATGCCTATTTCTTCCCCAGATTGGGGATATTCTTAGCTATGATTTGCTCAAATATACCATCTGTCCCTCTGTCCTTCTTTCCTCTTCTTCTGGGACCCTAATTATTGTATTATTTTTTTATTTTATTGTATTGTTGATTTCTCGAAGCCTCCCATCATGATTCAGTACTTTTTCTCTTTTTTCTTCAGCTTCCATGGCTTCCATCACTTTTTCTTCTATGTCACTACCTCTCTTTTCTGCCTCATTTACTCTAGTTGTTAAAGCGTCCATTTTAGACTGCCTCTCAGTTAAAGTGTTTTTAATTTCAGCCCAATTAGATTTTAGTTCTTTAATTTCTGCACAGTGGGATTCTCTAGTGTCTTTTATGCCTTTTTTCTTCCCGTTAGTATCTTTATAATCATTATTTGGAATTCTAGGTCTTACATCTTACTTATACCCATATTAATTAAATCTATAGGAGAGAGTATTACCTCTGGTTCTTTCTTTTGTTGTGAATTTTTCCTTCTAGTCATTTTGTCCAGAGGATAAATGAAGGAGAGAACAAAATAAAAATATATCAACTATGACCAAAGTGAAATGCACACTAGACAAATCAGAAGAGATCAGAAATCAGGGGTGCCAGGATGGCTCAGTTTGTTAAGCATCTGCCCTCAGCTTAGGTCATGATCTCAGGATCCTGAGATCCCATATTGGGCTTCTGCTCAGCAGGGAGTGTGCATTTCCCTCTCCCTCACCCTCTGTGTGCTCTCTCTCTCTCAAATAAATAAATAAATAAATAAATAAATAAATAAATAAAATCTTTTAAAAAAATAAGAGATCAGAAACCAGAATGAAAAATAAAAGGGAAAAAACAGAGAATATAATCTAACAGGTGGACAAATAGGGTAATACATTTTCCTGGGTGTATTTTGGTCTGTTTGTTAGAAGACACTAGATCCCAAAATTGTAAAGAATGCTAAACTTATATATATACAAAAATAAAATTGAATACAATGAAAGGAAGCAAAAAATGAACAATATATCTATAACATATAAACATAAAAATTAAAATTAATAAAAGACTTAAAAAAGAAATAAGAAACTATTAGAAAAGAAAAAAATGAAAAAGAATATTTTAAACTGACAGACTAAATTATCATGAGAAAAAAACTCAAATTCTATATACTATTTTCCCTTAGCACTGGAATTTTTCACTTCTGTGTGATCTGTAAAGTTTGTATTAGCCTGATGTTCCTGCTGGTCTTCTAGGGGAGAGGCCCGTTCCTGTAATTCTCAGGTGTCTTTGCCTGGGCAGAGTTGCACTGCCTTTTGTTGGGTTCAGTGTAAGCTGCTTCATGTTGGTCTAGGTGGCTTTTGTTCCCTGAAGGCATTCCATGCCACTTTAGAGGATGAAAATAAAAATGACAGTGCCATGATCTCCAGCCCCGGAGCTGAAATTTCACTGCCCCCACTCTTCAGTGCACCCTCAGGGAAAAGCAGTTAATCACTTTTGTGTGGTGCCAAACTCTGCAGTCTTCTGAGGTGCACACCCACACCCATTCTCTGGGAAGGAGGAGGGTCTCGCCAGTGTTCTGCTGCTTGCTGGGCCTCTACTCTGGGAGCAGTTGCAGGATCATGCCGGCACCCATGCCACTACCCCCAGGGGAAAGAGCAGTGTCTTGCTGTGGTTCTGCTGCTTGCTGGGCCCTGTTCAGAAAGTAGTCACCTGATCGTACCATGGCTTGTGGTTTATGGCAAAACCGAGCTGAGAGCCTGCTTCCCTGCTCCAGTGCTTCAGAACTCTGCCATACTCAGGCACCCCCATTCTTTCTGTTACCCCAGGGATCCTGAGACCACACCATGCCACCTAGGATTTTGCCCCGCTTTGCCACTTGAGCACCATTCAGGCAAGGACATCCCTCCGAGCAGACTTCTAAAAGTTCCAATTTTGCACTCTGCTGCTATATCATTTTCCAGTAGCTGGGTTACAGAAGCTCCCCGCCTTTTATCTTCCAATATATCCCCTCAGATTCACTTCTCCACACCTCCTACCTTGCAAAAAGTGGTCGCTTTTCTATTTGTAGAATTGCAGCCATTCTTTTCTTAGATTGCAAGTTGAATTCACAGGTGTTCAGAATGATTTGATAGATATCTAGCTGAAATCAAGAGACTGGATGAAATGAGGGTCCTCTACTCTTCTGCCATCTTTCTTCCCACTGATCAACAGGCTCTTAACTATAGAGAACAAACTGATGGTCACCAGAGAGGATGTGAGTGAAATAGATGATTGACATTAGGGAGTACACTTGACATGATGAGTACTGGGTAATGTATGGAATTGTTGAATCCCGATTTTGTACAACTGAATCCAGTAGGACACTATTGTATACTAACTATACTGTAAATAACACTAATAGAATAAAAATATGGACTCACTTCTATCAAAAGACATAGTGTATTGAGTAGATAAAAATTACCCTTTTTTTTTGCTGCCTACGATAGTGTTCAGACTTAAAGACACATACAGACTCAAAGTCAAGGAATGGTAAAAGATATTTAGTGAAAATTCAACTGAAGAAAAGATAAGCTGGGCTTAAATTTAGGAAACAAATTGAGGGTTGCTGGAGGAGAGGTGGGTGGGGGGATGGGGTAACTGTGTGATGGGCATTAAATAGGGCAAGTGATATGACGAGCACTGGGTGTTATATGCAACTGATAAATTATTGAACACTACATCTGAGAGTATTATGCTAACTGAAATATGTGAGACAGAGAAAGACAAACACCATATGATTCCATTTATATGTAGGATCTAAAAACCAAAACAAATGAACAATCAAAACAGAAGCAGACTTATAAATACAAAGAACACACTGGTAATTGCCATAGGGCAGGGAGGTGGACAGGATGGACAAATAGGTGAAGGGGATTAAGAGGTACAAACTCCCAGTTTTAAAATAAATAAGGCATATGAGTGTAATATACAGAATAAGGAATATAGTCAATAATACTGTAATAATTTTGTATGGTGATAGATGATACTTGTGGTGAGCATTTCTTAATGTATATAATTGTCAAATCACAATGTTGTACCCCTGAGACTAGTATAACATTGTATGTCAACTATAATTAAAAATTTAAAAAAATGAGATTGGCACCTGGATAAAGGCAAAATGATACAACAAAATTTAATTTAATATACAACAGAGGTTAGTTGAGAATAAAATGTTGGGAAAAGTATATTATGCAAACTTTAATCAAATCAGAAGTGGCTATATTAAATTGAGATAAAGTAGACTCTAGAACAAGAGAATATTGAGTAGGGACATTACATAATTATAAAAGGATCAACACACTAGGAAAGCGTACAGATCTAAAGTACATACATAATTCTCAAAAACCCAAATGCAAAAAAGAAATCTTATTAGAAAGTGGGCAAACCCATAAGTAGACATTTCACTCAGGAAGATATATAGATATCAAAAGAAGCCCATGACAAGATGTTCAACAACATTAACTCTTACTCCTATGGCTCTTGCAAGGTATGTTAGGTAATATTTGCTCCGCCTTGGAGGTGTAATTTATTTCCTCCCTTATTTGTCCCAGCATGATTTAATTCTGATTATTATGCTGGATATCAGTAGGGGGGGCAGCATAAAGGGGGCATCTGTTGCCTTGCAAAGGAGAGATTTCTGCCAACATCTTCTCTCATGAAGGAAGTGTTATCTCTCTTTAGGTTTATTGGGATATAATTTTCATATAGAAAAATTCACCCTTTCTAGTATACAGTTCTATGACTTTTTACAAATGCATGGTTTTGTAACTACCACCAAAATCAAGATATGTAAAAGTTCCATTGCCTTAAAAAAATTCCCTTATCTGCCTTTGTATTTTTCCTTAACTTCTATCTCAGCTTCCAGTAGCCACTATTTTGTTTTCTCTCCCTATAGTTTTGCATTTTTGATAATGTTACAAAAATGAAATAATATAGCATGCAGGTTTTTTAATCTTACTTTTTTCACTTTCCATAATCCATTTGATATTTATCTATACCATAAAGTGTAAAAGTATTTCTTTTGATATCTGAGTAGTCCATTGCATGGATGTACTACATTTTGTTTATTCATTCACCAGTTGAAGAACATGTGGGTTATTTCTAAATTTTGGTTATTATGAATAAAGTTACTATAAAAAATTAGTGTACATATTTTTGTGTGAACACAGATTTACATTTGTGTCTTAAATTTACATACCTAGGAGTGGGATTTCTAGTCATAGGGTAAGTGTATGTTTAACATTGTAAGAAACTGCCTGTGTTTTCCAGCATTTTGGCATTCCATTACTGATGTATCAGACTTCTAGTTACTCTACATTCCTGCCAGTATTTGGACTTATTAGTTTGTTTGATTTTAGTCATTTTGTAGGTGTTTAATGGTATATAATTGTGATTTAACTTTTTTATATTAACATTGTAAACTTTTTGAGATCTTTCTATGAGTCAGGCACAGATTGAGTATTTTACACATATCTTACATAATCTTTTGTAAACAAAGCAGCAATTAAGGAAATGAATTTTATTCAAGATATTGCAATAAGGATAACATTCATTAATGAGGACCATCTCAAAAAAAAAACAAAAAAAAATAATGAGGACCATCTCAAAGAAAAGGAAGAGGGAACTTGGTTTTATAAAAGCAGTTTAACAAGGGAGTCATAGCACTGAGGAGGGGTGAAAAGGGCCTTATGCTGAAATATGTAAGATTGAGGAGTTCTTCATTTTGGTTAGGTTAGCTCTTTCTCACAACATAAAAAGCACCTCTCATATAAGTTGTATGAAGTATATACTGTTATCATGTGCATTTTACTGATAAGAAAACTGAGGCCTAGGGAATACAAGTAACTTTCCTAAGATTACTCAGCTAATGAATGGTTGTGTTAGAACTTCTTTCAAAAGGACTGTTTATGTCCCCAGAACCTTATACAGTGTCTAGAATATAAGAAGGGCCCAATAAATGTTAGTTCAATGAGTGCATGAATGTCAGTTATTACTGAACAGTCAGTATTAAATATATACCAGGAGACTTTAGACCTCACTCCTAGGCATGTTGGTGCTTTTTTTATTCCTTTATGGCAAAAATTCCCTGAAGTTACAAAAAAAAGCTGGCAAAAAATAGTTTTAATGTGTGACAGTATTCTTTGTTCATTAGAGATACTGATTGATCTAGGGTTTTCTTTTCATGTTGTTGACTTCATTATATGGTAATGCATGCCTGATAGAATGAGCTAGGAAATATACTATTCTCTTCAACTTTGTAAGAGTTTATGTACATTTGTTAACATTTCTTTTTTAAATGTTTGGTAGAATTTACCACTGAAGCCATCTGGGCCTGTGATTTTAATTTGCAGTTCCCAAGTGACTAATGATTTGGAGCATTTTTTCATGTGCTTATTTACTTTCTTTATATGTTCTTTGGTGAAGTGTCTGTTCAAATGCTTTTCCCATTTTATATTAGGTTATTTTCATATTGTTCAGTTTTACAAAGTGCTCTATGTATTCTGGATACAAGTTGTGTAGAAAAGACAGACTGCTGTCCTTTTAAAAAACTGCTTATAAGGTTGGCCTTTGGCCAGCATCTGGGAACTTGGATTTTGGTATAGTTCCCATCATTCCCTTATAAGAATTACTCACTGTGTCTAAACTGTTTATAGGAACAGTATGGTTTATGTTGAGCACCTGCTTTCCTTTTGTTAGTCTGGAATTGTGGTACATGCTAGGCAGACAGTGGCTTTGTGACCTTTCCACCCCTTTCCCACCCCACAAAACCCAAAAATGGGCACCAAGTCTCAAATGAGCTCACCTGGTAGATAACATTTCAGACATGTTGTCACAGCTTGTTGCTGGAGGAATTACATTTGAATTTACCAGGAGAGAACTTATGGAAGCTCGCACCTGGTTTCTTCTAGATTTTGACACACAAACCTTTTCCTTGGCTGGTTTTGTTGTTTATTCTTTTACTGTGATAGTTCAAAGATGTGAGCACAACTATATGCTGAGTACTATGAGTCTTCCTAGTGAATCATTGAACTTCAGGGTGGCTGGGGACCCCTGACACACAAATTCTTTATGAAATATGCGTTTTCAAACATTTCATACAGTCTTTGGTCTGTCTTATTTAATTTTATAAACAATGTCTTTCAAAGAGCAACAGATTTAATTTGGAGTCCAGTGTATAATTTTTTTTCATGATTTATCCTTTTGGATTTGTGTTTAAGATTTTTTTAATACTAAATTTGTTAAGACATTCTTTTTTTAAGTTTTTATTCAAATTACAGTGTAATATTAGTTTTAGGGGAACAGTATAGTGATTTAACATTACATACAACACGCAGTGCTCATTACAAGTGCACTCCTTAATCCCCATCACTTATTTAAACCATCCCCCTACCCACCTCCCTTTTGTTAACCACCAGTATGTATGTTATAATTAAGAGTCTGTATTTGGTTTCCCTCTCTCTTTTTTCCTTTGCATAATTGTTTAGTTTCTTAAATTCTTCATATGTGTGAAATCATATGGTATTTGTCTTTCTCTCACAGGCATATTATTAGCATAATACTCTCTAGCTCCTTCCATGTCATTGAAAATGACAAGATATCATTCTTTTTATGGCTGAGTAATATTCCATTATATATATATATATATATATATATATATATATATATATATATATATATAACATTGTATATATATAGATATCTAGATAGATAGATAAATAGATAACACTTATTTATCCATTCATCAGTCAGTGGATACTTGAGCTGTTTCCATATTTGGCTATTGTAGAGAATGCTGTTATAAAAATCAGGGTGCATATATCCCTTTCAATGAGTTTTTTTTTTTAATTATTATTAGTTTCAGAGGTAGAATTTAATGATTCATCAGCTGCATATAACACCCAGTGCTCATTACTTCATGAGCCCTCCTTAATGCCCATCACCCAGTTATCCCTTCTCCCCACTAACCTCCCCTCCAACAACCCTCAGTATATTTCCTAGAGTTAAGTGTCTCTTATGGCTTGCCTCCCTCTCCATTTTCATCTTATTTTATTTTTCCTTCCCTTCCCCACTGTTCATCTGTTTTATTTCTTAAATTCCACATATGAGTGAAATCATATGGTATGTCTGTCTGAGACTGACTTATTTCACTTAGTATAATACCCTCTAGTTCCATCCACATCATTGGAAATCACAAAATTTCATTCTCTTTGATGGCTGAGTAATACTACATTGTATATATATACACCACCTCTTCTTTATCCATTCATCTGTTTATGGACATCTGGGCTCTTTCCATATCTTGGCTATTGTGGACATTGCTGCTATGAACATTATGTTGCATGGGCCCTTTGATTCACTATTTTGGTTTCCTTTAGATAAATACCTAGAAGTGCAATTGCTGGATCGTAAGGTAGCTCTATTTTTAACATTTGGAGGAACCACCATACTGTTTACCAAAGAGCCTGTACCAGTTTGCATTCCCACCAATAGTGTAAAAGGGTTCCCCTTTCTCCACATCCTCGCCACATCTGTTGTTTCCTGAGTTGTTAATTTTAGCCATTCTGACTGGTGTGATGTGGTATGTCATTGTGGTTTTGATTTGTATTTCCCTGATGCCAGGTGATGTTGAGTATTTTGTTTTCCATATGTCTGTTGGCTATTTGAATGTCTTCTTTGGAGAAATGTCTGTTCATGTCTTCTGTCCATTTCTTAAAATTTTTTTTTTAAGATTTTATTTATTTGCGAAAGAGAGAATGAGAGACAGAGAGCATGAGAGGGAGGAGGGTCAGAGGGAGAAGCAGACTCCCTGCTGAGCAGGGAGCCCGATGTGGGACTCGATCCCGGGACTCCAGGATCATGACCTGAGCCGAAGGCAGTCGCTTAACCAACTGAGGCACCCAGGCGCCCCTTCTGTCCATTTCTTAACTGGACTTTTTGTTTTTTGGATGTTGAGTTTGATAACTTCTTTATAGATTTTGGATACTAGCCCTTTATCTGATACGTCACTTGTGAATATCTTCTCCCATTCCATAGGTTGCCTTTAGATTTGTTGACTGTTTCCTTTGCTGTGCAAAACCTTTTATCCTGATGAAATCCCAATAGTTCATTTTTGCTTTTGTTTCCCTTGCCTCTGGAGACATGTCTAGGAAGAAGTTGCTGTGGCCGAGTTCAAAGAGGTGGCTCCATGTGTTCTCCTCTAAGATTTTGATGGATTCCTGTCTCACATTTAGGTCTTTCATCTATTTTGAGTTTATATTTATGTATGGTGTAAGAAAGTGGTCCAGTTTTGTTCTTCTGCATGTGGCTGTCCAATTTTCCCAACACCATTTGTTGAAGAGACTGTCTTCTTTCCATTGGGTATTATTTCCTGCTTTGTCAAAGATTAGTTGACCATAGAGTTGAGGGTCCATTTCTAGGTTCTTTATTCTATTCCATTGATCTACCTGTCTGCTTTTGTGCCAGTACCATTCTCTCTTGATGACTACAGCTTTGTAATACAGCTTGAATCCAGAATTGCGATGCCTGCAGCTTTGGTTTTCTTTTTCAACATTCCTTTGGCTATTTGGGGTATTTTCTGGTTCCATACAAATTTTAGAATTGTTTGCTCCATCTCTGAAAAATTCTCATGGGAATTTCATAGGGATTCCATTGAATGTGTAAATTGCTTTGGGTAGCATAAACATTTTAATAACATTTGTTCTTCCAAAGCAATGAGCATGGAATGTTTTTCCATTTTTTTGTGTCTTCCTCAATTTCTTTCATAAGTGTTCTATAGTTTTCACAGTACAGGTTCTTTACCTGTTTGGTTAGGTTTATTCCTAGGTATCTTATGGTTTTTGGTGCAATTGTAAATGGAATCGATTCCTTGATTTCTCTTTCTTCTACCTCATTGTTCGTGTATTGAAATGCAACTGATTTCTGTGCATTGATTTTATATCGTACCACATTGCTGAATTGTTGTATGTGTTCTAGCAATTTTGGGGTGGAATCTTTTGGGTTTTCTACATAGAGTATCATGTCATTTTTGAAGAGTGAATGTTTGACTTCTTCTTTGCCCATTTGGATGCATTTTCTTTCTTTTTGTTGCCTCATTGATGAGGCTCGGACTTCCAGTACTATGTTGAAAAACAGTGGTGAGAGCTAACATCCCTGTTGTGTTCCTAACCTTAGGGGAAAAGATCTTAGGTTTTCCCCACTGAGGATGATATTCATTGTGGGACTTCCGTATATGGCTTTTATGTTGTTGAGTTATGTTCCCTCTATCCCTACATGGTGGAGGTTTATTACCAAGAAAGAATGCTGTATTTTATCAAATGCTTTTTCTGCATCTATTGAGAGGATGATATGGTTCTTGTCCTTTCTTTTATTATTGTGGTGTATCACATTGATAGATTTGGGGTTGTTAACCCACGCCTGTAGCACAGGAATAAATCCCACTTGGTTGTAGTGAATAATACTTTGAATGGACTTTTAGATCCTATTAGGTAGTATCTTGCTGAGAATTTTTGTGTCCATGTTCATCAGGGATATTGGTCTGTAATTCTCCTTTATAGTGTGGTCTTTGTCTGGCTTTGGGATCAAGGTAATGATGGCCTCAAAGAATGAGTTTGGGCGTTTGTTTTTTTTTTTTTTTTTTTCCATTTCTATTTTTTGCAAAAGAATAGGTATTAATTCTTTTTTTTTTTTAAGATTTTATTTATTTCTTTGAGAGAGAATGAGAGACAGAGAGCATGAGAGGGAGGAGGGTCAGAGGGAGAAGCAGACTCCCTGCCGAGCAGGGAGCCCGATGCGGGACTCGATCCCGGGACTCCAGGATCATGACCCGAGCCGAAGGCAGTTGCTTAACCAACTGAGCCACCCAGGCGCCCGGTATTAATTCTTTTTAAAATGTTTGTTGAAATTCCCCTGGGAAGCCATCTGGCCCTGGACTTTTGTTTGTTGGGAGATTTTTGATTATTGTTTCAATTTCTTTGCTGGTTATTGGTCTGTTCATATTTTCTATTTCCTCCTGTTTCAGTTTTGGTAGTTTGTATGTTTCTAGTGATTTATCCATTTCTTCCAGATTTCCCAGTTTTTTGGCGTGTAATTTCTCATAATATTCTCTTATGATTGTTTGCGTTTCTGTGATGTTGGTTGTTATCTCTCCTATCTCGTTCATGATTTTATTTATTTAGGTCCTTTCTCTTTTCTTTTTGATAAGTCTAGCTAGGGGTTTATCAATTTTTTTTCAATGAACTAGTTTTTTATTTCATTGATCTATTCTACTCTTTTTTATTTGTTTGTTTGTATATCATTCATTTCTGCTCCAGTCTTTATTATTTCCCTGCTTGTGCTGGCTTTAGACTTCATTTGTTTTTCATTTTCTTTCTCCTTTATGTGTTAGGTTAAGTTGTTTCTTTGAGATTTTCCTTGCTTCTTGAGGTAGGCCTGTGGCTATATACTTTCCCTTTTTGCCTGATTTCACTGCATCCCAGTGTTTTTGTACTGTCTTGTTTTCTTGTTTTCATTTTCATTTTTTCCTGTATTTTTAAAAATTTCTCCTTTAATTTCCTAGTTGACCCATTCATTTTTTTTGTTAGAATGTTCTTTAACCTCCGTGTATTTGTGGTCTTTCCAAATTTTTCCTTGTGGTTGACTTCAACTTTCATAACATTGTTTTCAGAAAATATGCATGGTATTCTCAATATTTTGGTGTTTGTTGAGGCCTGATTTTTGACCTAGTATGTGTTCTGTTCTGGAAAATGTCCCATGTGCATTTGAAAAGAATGTGTATTCTGCTGCTGTAGGATGAAATGTTCTGAATACATCTGTTTAGTCCATCTAGTCAGTGTATTTCCTTGATTTTCTGCTTGGGTGATCTGTGGATTGATATAAGTTGGGTGTTAAAGTCTCCTACTATTGCATTATTATCAATGAGTTCCTTTATATTTGTTATCAATTGTTTTATATATTTGGTTGTTCCAAAGTTGGCAGCTTAAATATTTATAATTGTTAGATCTTCTTGTTTGATAGTCCCCTTTACTATGATATAGTACTCTTCTTCCTCTCTTGTCACAGTTTTTAGTTTAAAATCTAGGTTGTCTGATATAAGGATGGCTACTCCAGCTTTCTTTTGACATCCATTAGCATGATAAGTGGTTCTCCATCCCTTCCCTTTCAATCTTCAGGTGTCTTTAAGTCTAAAATAAGTTTAGGTAGGTTTTTTTTTTTTTTTTTAATCTATTCTGACACCCTATGTATTTGATTTGGATATTTAATCCATTTACATTCAGAGTAATTACTGATAGGAATTTAGTACCATTTTATTGCTTTTTTTGGCCATTATTTCTGGAGGTTTTCTCTGTTCCTTTCTAGTGTTTTTCCCATTCAGTGAGTCCCCTTTAATATTTCTTGCAGGGAGTTTTAATGGTCACAAAATCTTTTAGATTTTGTTTGTGTAGGAAACTCTTATCTCTCCTATTCTGAATGATAACTTGCTGGGTATTTTTAGCTGTAGAGTTTTCCCTTTTAGCATATTGAGTATATCGTGCCACTTTCTTCTCTCTTGCCACGTTTCTGTGCAGAGATGTGGTACTAAACTTATTTGTCTTCCCTTTAACCTAGGGACTTCTTTTGTCTTACTGCTTTTAGGATTTTTTCTTTATCTCTATATTTTGCAAATTTAACTAGAATATGTCTTGGTGTTGGCCTGCTTTTCTTGATTTTGGTGGGAGTTCTATGTATTCCCTGGATGTGGAAGTCTCCAGATTAAGCAGTTTTCAGCTATAATTTCCTCAAATAAACCTTCTGTCCCCCTTTCTCTTCCTTCTACTTCCGGGACTCCTTTAATACAAATGTTATTATGTTTCATGGAGTCCCTGAGTTTCCTAAGTCTACTTTCATGATCCAAGATTTTTCTTTCCCTCTTTTGATCTTCTTCAGTATTTTCCATAATTCTATCTTCTATATCACTTATTCATTTCTCTGCTTCTTGCATCTTTTTGGTCATTGCATCCAGTCAGTTTCAAATCTCAGTTATTGCATTTTCCTTTTGGCGTGATTGGTTTTAAGGTCTTTTATCTCCACAGGGACTCCCTGGTGTCTTCTGTGCTTTTCTCAAACCCAGTATCCTCATGACTGATGCTTCAAAATCTGGATCAGGCATATTACTTATATCTGTTTTGATTAGATCCATGGCTATGACCTTTTGTTGTTGTTGTTGTTGTTGTTCTTTCTTTTGTGATGACTTCCTTTGTCTTGGCATTTTGCCTAGGTCTCTCTCTTCTGCATGTTGGAAAGCCTGTTCTGTTTCTTGCTCCTGAGAATAATGGCTTTATAAAAAACAGGCCATATAATGACCAGAGCCTGGAACTTCAGGAATTGTCTCTGATGTATAATGTGTACACTCTGATGCTGTGTTATGGCTGCTGTATCCCTCATATCAGTCCTCTGTAGAGTTTCTCCTTGCCTACAGCAGGGAATGTTTGGTCCTTGGCCAATGTTTGGTGAGTTTTAACCTGGAGTGCTCTGGTCTGCTTCTAAAAAGAGACCTGATGGTATTTCCATCAAAGCTGAAACTTTGCAGAACTTTATGTTTAGTAGACGTGGTGTATGTGGGAGTTTGTTCTCGTCTTGGGGAGGACCCTGCTGCTCTGGATTTCAGGCACACTTGCCCAACAAAGCAGACTGCTGGTGTTCAGGGCTTGATGCAAACAATTTATGTATCCAATGTTCGTACTGTGCTGTTTACTGAAGTTAGTTTATCCTGAGGGGTGTGGGAAAGAAAAGGCACCAGGCAGCTCCTTTGTCCCTGGAGAGGGGAGTTCATCCTACCTGCTGTCAGGGAAGCCCTCCCAGAAGAGCTAATAAATTTCCGTCAGGCATACATACTAGGTGTTTTTCAGATCTGTGCTTACACACTCTGTCCAGGTTGCTTGCCTGCCTGGAGAAGCACAGTGCACTTTGGGCTTTACTTCAGCCAGGCTGGCTGAGTTTTAAAACTCCAAACTTTATGGCCTGGTATGGCGAGGACCTGCACTAGTCTTCTGAGGGAGGGTCTTGGTGCACTGGGATTGATGAAGTTTTGACCCAAAAGGGCAGTCACACCAGAGCTCAAGAGTGTGGAGTTTGGAGCAAAGCACATCAAGTGGCCAGTATCCGGGTTAGCCGCCCTCAGCAGATGTCTTTGCACCTATGCTGAGGGGAGGAGGAGGAGGAAAATGTCACACACCACCTCCTTTTTCCCAGAGGGGCAATACCACCCCTCTCAGGTGGCATCAGCTCCAAAGAAGGGGGAACCATCTCTACCTGTGCGTCTCAGGAGATCCTCAGATGGTGCCATCTGTCCCCTGTGTTACCTGCCTGCCGTCTCTAAAGAAGCAGTGCAGTGTCCTCAGGGCTCTATACCAGCCACCTCACGGACCTCTAATCTCCAGTCTTTGAGTCCACTGGTTGAAAAAAAAAACTTCACAAAAATCAACCCCTCTTGTTTTCTCAGTCAATGGCTTTGGGGAAGTGGTTTCCTTGTGTGATTCCTAGTGCACTCGTCTCTTTCTCTCTCTCACTTCTCTCCACGACCTGGGCTACCTCTTCTTGACAGCATGTGACCCATTTCTCCCCCAAACCATTTCTCTGCACATCCTACCTTCCACAGTGTTGCCTCCTCCTCCTTCTAGTTGTGCAGTGTTCTGTCAGTCCTCAGGTCAATTTCTTGGGTATTCAGAATGATTTAATATTTATCTAGCTCTGTTTGAGGCCATGATAAGGCAAGCCTAGGGTCCTCCTATTACTCCACCATCTTAGTTTTTCTTCTCCTACTCTTTTTAAAAATTATTTTGTCTTTATTAGCTTTTTTTTCATTTTCATATTCATTTTAGAATGCACTGGTGGATTTTTATAAACATTTATGTTAAGGTTTTGATTGGAATTGTGTTATATCTATAAATAATTTTGGAGAGTATGCATCTTGACCACATTGAAGTTTCTAATCTATGAAAACAGTATATCTCCCCATTTAATTTTCTTCCTTTGATTTCCTTTATCAGTGTTTTATAATTTTCAGTATACAGAACTTGTACATATATCGTTAGATATGTAACTAAGCATTTTATGAACTCTGGTGCTATTGTAAATGGTACTGTTTTGTTTGTTTCTAATTTTCCAATATTTCATTGCTATTATGTGGAAATATAAAAAATATATTTGATTTTTGTATATTGTCTTTGTATTCTGTGACCTGAATAAAGTTGTTTATTAGTTCTAGTGCTATTTTTGCATTTTTTGTGATTTTCTAAGCTATCTGAAGATAAAAGGTTCTTTGTTGTTGTTGTTTTAAGATCTCATCTATTTGAGAGAGAGAGAGTGATAATGGGGGCTAAGAGCAGAGGGAGAGGGACAAGCAGACTCTGCACTGAGTGTGGAGCCTGATGTAGCCTCCATCTCACAACCCTGAGATCATGACCTGAGCCGAAATCAAGAGTCAGATGCTCAACTGACTGAGTCACTCAGGCACCCCAGAAGATAAAGTTTTCTTTCTTTCTTTCCAATTTTTTTGCTTATGTTTTTCTTGTCTGATTGGATGTGTTAGTACCTTTAGTATAATACAGGATTGAAGTGGTGTTAGCAAACATTATAAGCTTGTTCCCAACATTAGGTGTAACTGACAAGCAATAAACTACACGTTTTAAGTATACAATCAGTAAATTTTTACATATGCATATACCTGGAAAGCCATCACTACCATTAATTTTCAAACACACACAAGACAAAACAAGGCCATGCCTAAGGCCTGATTCAACTGGTAAAGATACAGTGATTCACTTTTGATTCAGACAGTTGATTTTTTATATGTATAGTGAAAAGAAGAGTATCCAAATAAGCTGGCTCCCCATGGTCTTTGTCCACTTGCTAATAAGAATGATAGTAAAATAAAAGCAAAAGATGACTATAGTGAGAGTTGTGGTATATCGCATTGCTAAAGAGCCAATTCCAGACTGCAACTAATCTGTTTTATACTTTGCAACCTTATTCTGAGGCAAGTGGAACAAAAGCCTTGCACTCCATTGGAACACAGGAAGTGGGGGGAAACTCTCAAGAAAGCCTCCTAGGGAAGGTAGGGAAGCTTCTGGGGTAAGGCATTGGAGCATCTTCTCACAGGCCTTCCATCTTCTTATGCTCAAGGAGGATCAAAATGCATTTTTCCCAAAGACACAGAATAACTGTGGTTCAAGCCTTTATTGCATGGCTTACGTGGATATGCAAGGTTGGTGTTATGACTGAGCTGTTATCAGGTATATACCTATTAAACCATTATCATTATCAAGATAGTGAATATATTCCTCATTTCAAATGTGTTCTTATGCTCATTTGTAATCTTTGCTTATACCTAACTATGTGTGACACCCCCCCCCATCCCCAAGAAATCTTCCATTTGATTTTGGTTACTATAGATCAGCTTGCATTTTCTAAACTTTCAACAAACTTTTCTAACAAAATCTCAAAGTGTGTAGCCTTTAGAGTTTGGATTCTTTCATTCTGCATAATGCATTTGAAATTAATCCATGCCATAGATTGTAATGGTAGGTCTTTCCTTTTTATTTCTGACTAGTATTCTATTGTATGGATATATTACAATTTGTGTATTTACTCACTTATTGAGTGGAATTTAGGTTGCTTCCAGTTTTTGGCAATTACAAATGTGAATATTAATGTACAAGTCCTTATATAAACATTTATTTCTCTTGTTTATATCTCCAGAAGTGGAAACATGGATTATATTTTAGCTATATGTTTAACTTTTTAAGAAATTGCCGAACTGTTTTTCATAGTTGTTGTACCATTTTACATTTCCACCAGTAGTGTGTAAGAGTTCTAGTTCCTCTGCATCCTCACCAGCACTTGATATAGTCAGTCTTTTAAATTTTAGCCAATTTATAGGTGTGTGGTGGTATCTTATTGTGATTTGTATTTATTTATTTATTATTAATTTATTATTATGTTCAATTGATTATTGTGGTTTTAATTTGCATTTTCCTAATGGCTAATGATGTTAAATATCTTTCCACATGCTGCTATGGACTGAATGTTTTTATCTCCACAAATTCATATGGTGAAGACATCCTCAATGTGATGGTGTATGGGGATTTTGAGAGGTAGTTATGTTATGAGAATGGAGCCTTCATGATTGTTTCAGAAGACACAGGAGAAAGCCTCTCTCTCCCTCTTTCTCTCTTTCTGTTAGCCATGCAAGTACACAGTGAGAAGGCAGCTGTCAACAAGATAGGACGTGGGTCTTCACCAGACACAAGATGTTCTGACACCTTGATCTTGGAACTTCCCAATTTCCAAATGTGTGAGAAATAAATTTATACTGTTTAAGCCCCTCAGTTTATGGTATTTTTGTTATAATAGCCAAGACCGTCTAAGACAGAAATTTGTACTGAGAAGTGGGTGCTACTGTACAAATACCTAAAATTGTGGAAGCAGCTTCAGAACTAAATAATAGGTAGAAACTGGGAAAGTTTTGACATGAATACTAGAAAAGGCCAATATCGTCATGAAGGGAATGTTAAAGGCAATTCTGGTAAGAACTCAGAAAGAAAAGAAGAGAACCAGAGAGAAAGTTTTCATCTTCTTAGAGAACACATAAATAATCATGTACAGAATATTGGTAGAAATATAGATGGTAAAGGCCATTCTGATGAGTTTTTAGATGGAAATGAGAAACATTTTATTGGATAATGGAGAAAAGGCAATTCTTGTTTTAAAGTGACAAAGAACTTGGCTAAATTTTATGTTTTAGTGTTTTGTGGAAGGTAGAATTTGCAAGTGATGAAATCGAATATTTGGCTAAGGAGATTTCTAAGCAGTGTTGAAGATGTGGCTTGGTTTCCTACTGCTTAGAGAAAAATGTAAAAAGATGAAATGAAGAAGGAATTGTTAAGCCAAAAGGAACAAGAACTTAAAGATTTGGAAAATTCTCAGCCTGCCCATATTACAAAAAAGTAAGAAAGCATGTTCTGAAAAGAACATCAAGGATGAGGCTGACATACCATTTGATAAGGGGATTAATATGGTTAAGAACCAGTGACATAATCTGCTACCCTGATTTGTGCAAGAACACTGGTATTTTGAACTGAAAGTGTCAGAGACAGAATGAAATGAAGGAAGGTTGTTGGACTTCATAGACTGTGCAGTACTGGACTATAGAGTTATTTGGCTGTGAATGTGCACTGTTCTTCAAGACAAGGGAAGAATGGCCTTGAAGGTGATTCAGAGATCACCAGGGCCATTCTCTTGGTTTTAACTGGCCAGTTTCCAAACAAAGCCAGGGTGTGATATCCCCATCTGGTAGAGCCTTGGGGGGGCATGACTCTCACCTGGCAGAGTCTTTGGGACATGACCCCTGCTTGTATGGGCAGGGCCACCACTGACAGCCTTGGTGTTAGTGGTGACCACGAGGGTGATATTACCACCCTAGTGGGCCTGGAAGGCAGAGAATTGAGCCAAAGAAAAATATTCTCATGCTTTAAGATTTAGGGGGATTTGCCTTGCTAGATTTTGGGTTTGGAATATGTTACCTTTTCCTTCTGTCCTGTCTCTTTTGGGATGGGAATGTCTATCCTATGCCTGCCCCACCACTGTATTTTGGAAACACATAATTTGTTTGATTTCACAGGTTCACAGCTTCAGAGGACTTTTGCCTGAGGATGCCTCATACCTCGAGCCTTATCCATATCTGCTTTAGATGAGAGTTTGGACTTTAGACTTTAGAGTTTAGGCTAGAACAAGGCTTATAAAGCTGTTCAGATGGAATGAATACATTTTGTATGTGAGAAGGACATGAATTTTGGAAATTTGTTGTGGAATGTTATGGACTGAGTGACTGTGTTCCCTCAAAATGTGTATGTTAAAGCCCTTTTTTTCTAATGTGATGGTATTTGAAGGTAGGGCCATTATCTTGTGATTAGGTTCATGAAAATGGAGCCTTCATGAATGAGACTAGTGCCCTGATAAGAAAAGATGTGAGGAAGATGATCTCCTTCTGCCACCCATGTGAGGATACAGCTGTAGTGCCAAGAATCAGGCCCTCAGCAGACATAGTATCTGCTGGCACCCATTCTCCAGAACTGTGAGAAATAATTGTTTAAGCAACCTACTACTCCATGGTATTTTTGTTAATAGTAGCTTGGGATGATTAAAATGTGTGCTTACTTGTCATCCCTAACTCCTTTTTGGTGAAGTGCCTATTCAAATCTTTAGTCCATTTTAAAAACTAGGTGATTTGTTTTCTAATTGTTGTGTTCTGTGAGTTCTTTATGTATTCTGGATGGAATTCGTATATCAGATACATCCTTTGTAAATATTTTCTCTAGGTCTGTTGCTTGTTTTTTGAAGAGCAGAAGTTTTTAATTTTGATGAAATCTAATCTCAACTTTTTTATGGATTGTACTTTTGGTGTTATATCTAACAAGGACTCCCTCTTGACCAAATTTTATTCTGGCTCCTTTGAGCCCTTTTCTTAACAAAGCTTCATCTTTAGCCTGCCAAGCCCAGTTTTAGCAAGAATTCTTCTGTATTAGTTTGCTAGAGTTGACATTTCTAAGTACCACAAATTTAGCAGAAACAGAAATTCATTTTCTCATAGTCTTGGAGCCTAGAAGTCTGAGATCAAGGTATTGGTATGATTGTTTTTTTCTGAAGTCTCTTTCCTTGGCTTATAGATGGCCATATCTCCTTGTGTCTTCAAATGGCCTTCACTTTGTGTATGTCTGTGTCTTAATTTTCTCTTAGAAGGACACTGATCATACTGGATTACGGCATACCCTAAAATGAGGTCGTTTTAATTTAATTATCTCTCTAAAGACCTTACTTCCAAAAAAAGTCACATTCTGAAGTACTGGAGTTTGGGACTTGAAACATATGAACAATAATTTGTGGGGACACAATTTAGCTCCTAGGGCCTACTAAACTAGTTTATGGGACTACCCCACTCTTGATATCCAATCAAGTTCTTTAATTCCCATCTATATATCTCAACACATTCCTCTTCCTCCTTGATACCTGACAAACTTCTCTTAGTAATTTTACATCCTCTCCCTCACCCTGCATGTTGGCTATAAATTTCCAGCAGCCCCGTTGTATTTAGAGTTGTGTTCGATCTCTGTCTAGTATTGCAGTTATCTCTACCTTACTACAGTAGTCTTGAATGAAGCCTTTAGCAAATGTCAGAATAATTTCTCTTTAACAGCCTGGGGTATAACTGGGATAAAATTGAATTCATCACTGGAACCCTAGATCTTTCACCCAGGACCCTGAGTGTACACTTTTGAAGCCTTTGTCTTTACTCCTGATTGATAGATTGGGGATCCATTGGTGAGTCTGACTGCTGATCCAGTGTTTCAGATGACAGTCCATCAAAGCATGGTGATGACAGATTTTGATTCTTAAGATTCTAAGTATACTCCTGAGGCTGGGTTAGAGTCCTACACTTCTTTGTTTGAAAGGTGCCATTGGTGTAGAACAGGGGAATTTCTCATTGAAATTTCATTTGATTGAACTTCAGTTCTTTGGTAGAGATCTCATTTGTATTCTTTTTCTTTGTTGCTGTTACTTTGGCATCTCTCTTCTCCATGGAAGAGTCTTACTTTTCTTACTCTGCTTCTCAAAAGATGCCTGCTTCCTGTTTCTTTTCTGTTTAGAGTGAGAATTACCCTTAAAAAAAATCTTTGCCCTTTCAACTGGAGATTTGCTCCCTGACATTGGAGCAGTAAATCCCAGGCTCTTTTGTGAGACCTGTTTGTTTTTCCTGATTTGTTGGCTAGGGATTGTTCAAAGCCTTTTTTTTTTTTGGCACCTTAAGGGAAATTGCATATAAGAAGCCCTTTATCTCTCCAACAGGATTGTGTATGAAACTGATTTTTTCATACCTGGATGTTTTCTTTCCTTGATATTGCTCCTCCCATGGGTAACATTTAGTCTACTGGGAATCCCTGTCCTCAACTTCATTTGACTATGTGCTTAAGGATAATTAGGAACTTCAGTGGCCTCTTTAGGAAGTTTCAGATCTTCCTAAATGGGCTCATTTAAGACCTCTTCCTTTCCTTCACCTCCACTCCTTTCTTTTGCCACCTTCCATATTTACTTAACCTCCCTTGAATCCTTTGATATGTTTCCATTCAAACTGAGGAATCTCTACAGAAACTTTCTCAGGTGATTCAGATACAGCCTGTCTGCAGACCAGCTTTTGGGAACCACTGAACTAGATAAACTTAATGGCTAGTTCCATAAAGCTAGAGTCTCTTCTCACACCTATGTGTCTCATAGAGCTATTTCTTTTTTTTAAATTTAAATTTTGTTAATTAACATATAGTGCAATATTTGTTTCTGGAATAGAATTCAGTGACTCATCACTTACATACAACACCCAGTGCTCATCACAAGTGTGCTCTTTAATACCCATCACCCATCTAGCCCATCCCCCACCCACCTCCCTCCATCAACCCTCAGTTTGATCTGTCTTTAAGAGTCACTTATGGCTTGTTTCCCTCCCTCCTTTTTTTTTTCTTTTCCCCCTTCCCATATGTTCATCTGTTTTCTTTCTTAAATTCAACATATCTCAAAGAGCTATTTCTAACAATCACTCATACATTTCAATGTGGAATAATTGAAGTGCTTTCCAACATTTTTATTTATTTATTTTTATTTTTTATTCAAGTATAATTGACATACAGTGTTATATTAGCTTCGGGTGTATAATATAACTCAAAATTTCTACACACGGGGGTATAGCTCAGGGGTAGAGCATTTGACTGCAAAATTTCTATACATTTCTCAGTAATCTCTTTCATGTATTTCCCTCTTAATCCTTTTCATGTATTACACCCATTCTCCCCACCGTCCTCTTTTCTGGCAATGACCAGTTTGTTCACTATATTTAAGTCTGGTTTTATGCTTGTGTCTTTTTTCTTTGTATTTTCTCTTAAATTCCACATATTAGTGAAATCATATGGTATTTATCTTTGACTGACTTATTTCACTTAGCATTATATACTACCCAGGTCCATCATATTGTTGCAAATAGCAAGATCTCATTCTTTTTAATAGCTGATTAAATATTCCAATATATATATACCACATCTTCCTATCCTTTGGTCAGTCCATGGACACTTGGGCTGTTTCCATAATTTGGCTATTCTTGGTAATGCTGCTATAAATATCAGGGTGGATGTATTCCTTTGAATTATTATTTTTGTATTCTTTGGATAAATACCTAGGAGTGCAATTGCTGGGTCATAGGATAGTTTTATTTTTAACTCTTTGAGGAACCTCCATACTGTTTTCCAGAGTGGCTTCACCAGTTTGCATTCCACCAACAGTGCAGGAGGGTTCCCCTTTCTCTGCAACCTCACCAATATCTGCAGTTTCCTGTGTTGTTAATTTTAGCCATTTGACAGATGTGAGGTGATATCTCATTGTAGTTTTGACTTGTATTTCCCTGATGATGAGTGATGTTGAGCATCTTCTCGTGTGTCTGTAGCCATCTGTATGTCTTCTTTGGAAAAATATCTATGCATGTCTTCTCTATTTTTAATTAGATTATTCATTTTTTGGGTGTTGAGTTTTAGAAGTTCTTTATATATTTTGGATACTAACCCTTTATCAGATACATCATTCACAAGTATTTTCTCCCATTTCATAGGTTGCCTTTACTTTTGTTGATTGTTTCCTTTGCTGTGCAGAAGCTTTTTATTTTCAAGAATTCCCAGTAATTTAGTGCTACATTTTCTCCTTGCCTCAGCAGACATGTGTAGAAAAATGTTGCTTTACCTAATGTCAGAGAAATTACTGCCTGTGCTCTTTTAGGTTTTTTATGGCTTCCTGTCTCACATTTAGGCCTTTAATCCATTTGGAATTTAATTTTTATATACAGTGGAAAAGAAAAAAACTGGTCCAGTTTCACTCTTTTGCATGTAGCTGTCCAGTTTTCCCAAAACCATTTGTTGAAGAGACTGTATTTTTCCAATTTGATATTCTTTCCTGCTTTGTCAAAGATTAATTGACCATATAATTGTGAGTTTAATTCCGGGCTTTCTATCCTTCTCCATTGATCTATGTTTCTGCCGTTGTGCCAGTGCCATACTATTTTGATTGCTACACCTTTGTCATATAACTTGAAATCTGGAATTGTGATTCCTCCCACTTTTTTTCCCTTTTTCAAAATTGCTTTGGCCATTTGGGGTCTTTGTGGCTCCATATAAATTTTAGGAAGTTTTTTTCTAGTTTTCTGCTAAATGCCGTTGGTATTTTGATAGGAATTGCACTAAATCTGTAGATTGTTTTGTATAGTGTAGACATTTTACCAACATTTGTTCTTCTAGTCTATAAGCATGAAATGTCTTTCCCTTTCCATGTGTGGTCCTTAATTTCTTTCATCAGTGTTATATAGTTTTCAGAGTAGAGGTCTTTCATCCCTTTCTTTAGTTTTATTCCTAAGTGTCTTATTATTTGTGATACTTTGTAAATGGAATTGTTTTCTTAATGCCTCTGCTGCTTTAATATTAGTGTTTAGAAATGCAACAGATTTCTGCACATTTGTTTTGTATCCTGCAATATTACTGGATTAATTTAACAGTTCTACTATTTTTTTGGTGGAGTATTTGGGGTTTTCTTTTTTCTTTTTTCTGAAGATTTTATTTATTTATTTAATTGACACAGAGAGAGAGAGAGAGACAGCAGGAGAGGGAACACAAGCAGAGGGAGTGGGAGAGGGAGAAGCAGGCTTCCAGCCAAGCAGGGAGCCTGATGCAGGGCTTGATCCCAGGACCCTGGGATCCTAGCCTAAGCCGAGGCAGTCGCTTAACCAACTGAGCCCCCCAGGCGCCCTGGGGTTTTCTATAAACATACAGCTTCATACATCTGTAAAGAGTGAAAATTTTAATTCTTTCTTACAAATTTGGACGCCTTTTATTTCTCTTTGTTATCTAATTGCTGTGGTTAGAACTTTCAGTAGTATGTTGAATAAAATTAGTCAGAGTGACATCCTTGTCTTGTTCCTGACCTTAAGGGGAACATTCTCAATTTTTCCCTATTAAATATGATGTTTGCTGTGGGTTTGTCATATATGTCCCTTATTATGTTGAGGTATATTCTCTCTAAACCAACTTTTTTATTCAGGTTGCAGTCCTTATTTTTTATTTAAATTCAATTAGCCAACATATAGGACATTACTAGTTTCACAAGTAGTTTTCAATAATTCATCAGTTGCGTATAACACCCAGTACTCATCACATCTTGTAACCTCTTTAATGCCCATGACCCAGTTACACCAGCCTCCCACACACTGCCTCTTCTGCAACCCTCAGTTTGTTTCCCAGAGTCAAGAGTCTCTCATGGTTTGTCTCCCTCTCTGATTTCTTCCCATTCAGTTTTTCCTCCCTTCCCCTATGATCCTCTGCACTATTTCTTATATTCCACATAAGATTGAAACCATATGATAATTGTCTTCATCTGATTGACTTATTTCACTTAGCATAATACCCTCCAGTTCCATCCATGTTGATGTGAATGGTAAGAATTCATTGTTTCCAAAGGCAGAGTAATATTCCATTGTATATATAAACCACATTTTCTTTATTCATTCATTTGTCGAAAGACGTCTCAGCTCCTTCCACAGTTTGGCTATTGTGGACATTGCTGCTCTGAACATTGGGGTTCAGGTGCCCCTTCATTTCACTACATCTGTATCTTTGTGGTAATACCCAATAGTGCAATTGCTGTGTCACTAGGGTAGCTCTATTTTTGACTTCCTGAAGAACCTCGATACTGTTTTCAAAAGTGGCTATACCAGCTTCCATTCCTACCAACAGTGTAAGAGGGTCCTCCTTTCTCCACATCCTTGCCAACATTTGTTATTTCCTGTCTTGTTACTTTTAACCAATCTAACTGGTCTAAGATGGTATCTCATTGTGGTTTTTATTTATATTTCCCTGATGACAAGTGACATTGAGCATTTTTTCATGTGTCTGTTAGCCATTTGTATGTCTTCTTTGGAGATATGTCTGTTCATGTCTTCTGCCGATTTTTTGACTTTATTACTTGTTTTTTGGCTGTTGAGTTTGAGAAGTTCTTTATACATCTTGGATACAGGCCTTTAACTGATATGTCATTTGCAAATATCATCTCCTTTTCCAAAAGTTGCCTTTTAGTTTTGTTGACTGTTTCCTTTGCTGTGCAGAATTTTTTATCTTGATGAAGTCCCAATAGTTCATTTTCAGCTTTTGTTTCCCTTGCCTTTAGTGGCGTGTCTTGGAAGAAGTTGCTGTGGCCAAGGTAGCAGAGGTTGCTGCCTCTGTTCTCCTCTAGAATTTTGATAGATTCTTGTCTCACCTTTAGGTCTTTCATCCATTTTGAGTTTATCTTTCTGTATGATGAAAGAGAATGGTCTAGTTTCATTCTTCTGCATGTGGCTGTCCAATTTTCTCAACACCATCTATTGAAGAGACCGTTTTGTTTTGTTTTTTATATTGGATATTCTTTCCTGCTTTGTGGAAGTTTAGTTGACCATAGATTTGAGGGTCCATTTCTGGACTCTTTCTTCTGTTCATTGATCTATGTGTCTGCTTTGTGTCAGTACCATGCTGTCTTGATCACAGCTTTGTAATATAGCTTAATGTCGGGCATTGTGATAGCCACATTCCCCTGGCTATTCAGGGTCTTTTCTGGTTCTATACAAAGTTTAGGATTGCTTCTTCCAGCTCTATGAAAAATATCGATGGCATTTTGATAGGGATTACATTGAATGTGTAGATTGCTCTGGGTAGCATAGACATTTTAACAGTATTTATTCTTCCAATCCAAGAGAGTGGAATGTTTTTCAATCTCTTTGTGTCTTCCTCAGTTTCTTTCATAAGTGTTCTGTAGTTTCTAGAGTACAGATCTTTTACATCTTTGGTTAGGTTTATTCCTAGCTATCTTATGTTTTTTGGTGCAATTGCAAATGGGATCAACTTCTTAATTTCTCTTTCTTCAGACACATCGTTAGTGTATAGAAGTGCAACTGATGTCTATGCATTGATTTTGTATCCTGCCAGGGTGCTGAATTGCTGTATGAGTTCTAGCAATTTTAGGCTGGAGTCTTTTGGGTTTTCCATATAAAATATCACGTCATCTGTGAAGAGTGATAGTTTGACCTCTTTGCCAATTTGAATGCCTTTTATTTTTTGTTGTTGTCTCACTGCTGTGGCTAAGACTTCTAATATTTTGTTGAACAACAGTGGTGAAAGTCGGCATCGTGTCGTGTTCCTGACCTTAGGGGAAAAAAAAATCTCAGTTTTACCCCATTGAGAATAATATTCGCTATGGGGTTTTATGGATGGGTTTTATGATGTTGAGGTATTTCCTCCATCCCTATATTTTGAAGAGTTTTAATCAAGAAAGGATGCTTTTTTTTTTTTTTTTCCCCTAATGCTTTCTCTGCATCCATTGAGAGGATCATATGGTTCTTTTCTTTTATTAATGTGATGTATCACCTTGTTTGGTTTGCAAATGTTGAAACAAACTTGCATCACAGTAATTAATACCACTTGGTCGTGGTTAATAAACCTTTGAATGTACTGCTGGATCCTATTGGCTAGGGTCTTGTGAGTATTTTGGCATCCATGTTCATCAGGGATATTGATCTGTAATTCTCCTTTTTAACCGGGTCTTTGTCTGGCTTTGGGATCAGGTCAATGCTGGCCTCATAGAAAGAGTTTGGAAGTATTCTTTCCATTTCTATTTTTTGAAACCGCTTGAGTAAAATACATATGATTTCTTCTTTAAATGTTGGTAGAATTCCCATGGGAATACATCTGGCCCTATACACTTGTTTTTTGGGAAGTTTTTTTATTTTATTTTATTTTGTTATGATAGTCACCATACAATACATTATTTGTTTTTGATGTAGTGATCCATGATTCACTGTTTTCGTATACCACCCAGTACTCCATGCAATATGTGCTCTCGTTAATACCCATCACTGGGCTAACCCATCCCCCCACCCCGTCCCCTCTACAACCCTCAGTTTGTTTCTCAGAGTCCATAGTCTCTCATGGCTCTCATGGTTAGTCTCCCCCTCCTATTCCCCCCCTTCATTTTTCCCTTTCTTCTCATAATGTCCTCCGTTCTATTCCTTATGTTCCACAAAAAAGTGAAAACATATAATAATTGATGTTCTCTGCTTGACTTACTTCACTTAGCATAATCTTCTCTAGCCCCATCCATGTTGATGTAAAAGTTGGGTATTCATCCTTTCTGATGGCTGAGTAATATTCCATTGTGTATATGGACCACATCTTCTTTATCCATTCACTGTTGAAAGCCATCTCAGCTCTTTCCACAGTTTGGTTATTGCGAACACTGCTGCTATGAACATTGTGGTGCATACGGCCCTTCTTTTCACTACATCTGTGTCCTTAGGGAAAATACCCAGTAGTGCAATTGCTGGGTCATAGGGTAGCTATATTTTTAATTTTTTGAGACACCTCCACACTGTTTTCCAAAGTGGCTGTACCAACTTGCATTCCCACCAACAGTGTAAGAGGGTTACCCTTTCTCCACAACCTCTCCAACATTTGCTGTTTCTTTCCCTGTCCATTTTTGCCATTCTAACTGGTGTAAGGTGGTATCTCAATGTGGTTTTGATTTGAATTTCCCTGATGGCTAATGATGATGAACATTTTTTATGTGTCTATTAACCATTTGTATGTCTTCTTTTGAGAAGTGTCTGTTTATGACTTCTGCCCATGTTTTGACTTGATTATTTGTTTTTTGGGTGTTGAGTTTGAGAAGTTCTTTATAGATCCTGGAAATCAGTGTTTTCTCTGTAGTGTCATTTGCAAATATCTTCTCCCCTTCTGTGGGTTGCCTCTTTGTTTTCTTGACTGTTTCCTTCGCTGTGCAGAAGCTCTTTATCTTGATGAAGTCCCAAAAATTCATTTTTGCTTTTGTTTCACTAGCTTTGGAGATGTATCTTGAAAGAAGTTGCTGTGGGCGATGTCAAAGAGGTTACTGCCTATGTTCTTCTCTAGGATTTTGATGGATTCCTGTCTCACATTGAAGTCTTTCATCCATTTAGAATTTATCTTTATGTATGGTGTTAGAGAATGGTCGAATTTCATTCTTCTGCATGTGGCTGTCCAATTTTCCCAGCACCATTTATTGAAGAGACTGTCTTTTTTCCATTGCATATTTTCCCCTGCTTTGTCAAAGATTATTTGACCATAGAGTTGAGGGCCCATATCTGGGCTCTCCATTCTGTTCTATTGGTCTGTATGTCTGTTGTTGTGCCAGTACCATGCTGTTTTGGTGATCACTGCTTTGTAATATAACTTGAAATCAGGCAACGTGATGCCCTCAGCTTTGTTTTTCTTTTTCAACATTTCCTTGGCAATTTGGGGTCTTTTCTGATTCCATACAAATTTTAGGATTGTTTATTCCATCACTTTGAAAAATCCATTGGAATTTTGACCAGGATGACGTTGAAGATATAGATTACTCTGGGCAGCATAGACATTTTAACAATGTTTATTCTTCCGATCCATGAGCATGGAATGTTTTTCCATCTTTTTGTGTCTTCTTCAATTTCTTTCATGAGTGTTTTGTAGATCCTAGAGTATAGATCCTTTACCTCTTTGGTTAGGTTTATTTCGAGGTATCTTATGGTTTTTGGTGCTATTGTAAATAGAAACGTTCCCCTAATTTCTCTTTCTACAGTTGCATTGTCAGTTTATAAGAAAGCAACTGATTTCTGTGCATAGATTTTGCATCTTGCCACATTACTGAATTGCTGTATGAGTTCTAGTAATTTGGGGGTGGAGTCTTTTGGATTTTCCACGTAAAGTATCATTTTGTCTGTGAAGAGAGAATTTGACTTCTTCTTTGCCAATTTGAATACATTTTATTTCTTTTTGTTGCCTGATTGCTGTTGCCAGGACTTCTAGTACTCTATTGAACAATAGTGGCGAGAGTGGGCATCATTGATATGTTCCTGGTCTTAAGGGAAAATCTCTCATCTTTTCCCCATTGAGGATGATATTTGTTGTGGGTTTTTCATAGATGGATTTTATGAAATTGAGGAATGTTCCCTCTATCCCTATACTCTGAAGAGTTTTAGTCAGGAAAGGATGCTGGAATTTGTCAAATGCTTTTTCTGCATCAATTGAGAGGACCATATGGTTCTTCTCTCTCATTAATGTGTTCTATCACATTGATTGATTTGTGAATATTGAACCACCCTTGAATCCCAGGGATAAATCCCACTTGGTCATGGTGGATGATCCTTTTAGTGTATTATTGGATCCTATTAACTAGGATTTTATTGGGAATTTTGGAATCCATATTCATCAAGGTCTGAAATTCTCCTTTTTGATGGAGTCTGCCTGGTTTGGGGATTAAGGTAATGCTGGCCTCATAGAATAAGTCTGGAAGCTTTCCTTCTGTTTCTACTTTTGGAAACAGCTTCAGGAGAATAAGTATTATTTCTTCTTTTAATGGTTGGTAGAATTCCCCAGAGAATCCATCAGGCCCTGGACACTTGTTTTTCGGGAGGTTTTCGATCACTGCTTCTATCAAGTTATTGGTCTATTCAGATTGCCAATTTCTTCCTGTTTCAGTCTTGGGATTTTATAGGTTTCCAGGAAGGCATCCATTTCTTCCAGGTTGCTTAATTTATTGGCATATAGTTGTTGATAATAATATCTATCTAATAGTTGTTTCAATTTCCTTGGTGTTAGTTGTGATATCACTCCTTTCATTCATAATTTTATTAATTTGGGTCCTTTCTCTTTTCTTTTGGATAAGTCTGGCCAGTGGTTTATCGATCTTATTAATTCTTTTTTTTAATGATTTTATTTATTTGACAGAGAGAGACACAGCGAGAGAGGGAACACAAGCAGGGGGAGTGGGAGAGAGAGAGGCAGGCTTCCCGTGGAGCAGGGAGCCCGATGCAGGGCTCTACCCCAGGACCCTGGGATCATGACCTGAGCTGAAGGCAGACGCTTAATGACTGAGCCACCCAGGTGCCCCAATCTTATTAATTCTTTTAGAGAACCAGCTTCTAGTTTCGTTGATCTGATCTGCTGTGTTTCTGGATTCTAATTCATTGATCTCTGCTCTAGTCTTAATTATTTCTCTTCTAATGCATGGCTTAGGTATTGTTTGTTGCTTTTTCTCTAGTTCTTTAAGGTGTAGAGTTAGTTGGTGAATTCGGGATTTTTCTATTTTTTTGAGTGAGGCGTGAATGGCTATGTATTTCCCCCTTAGGACCACCTTTGCAGTATCCCATAGGTTTTGGATGGACGTGTTTTCGTTCTCATTGACTTCCATGATTTTTTTAAGTTCTTCTTTGATTTCCTGGTTGACCCAAACATTCTTGAGCAGAGTGGTCTTTAGCTTCCAAGTGTTTGAATTTCTGCCAAAGTTTTTCTTGTGATTAAGTTTCTGTTTTAAAGCATTATGGTCTGAGAATATGCAGGGAATAATCTCAATCTTTTGGTATCGGTTGAGATCTGATTTGTGACCCAGTATGTGGTCTCTTCTGGAGAAAGTTCCATGTGCACTCCAGAGGAATGAGTACTCTGTTGTTTTAGTGTGGAATGTTCTGTATATATCTACGAGGTCCATCTGCTCCAGTGTGTCATACAAAGCTCTTGTTTCTTTGTTGATTTTCTCCTTAGATGATCTGTTTATTGCTGAGAGTGGAGTATTGAGGTCTCCTACAATTAACATATTATTATCAGTATGAGTCTTTGTTTTGTTAACAGCTGGCTTATGTAGATGGCTGCTCCCATGTTGAGGGCATAGATATTTACATTTCTTAGATCTTCTTGTTGGATAGCCCCTTTAATAATGATATAGTGTCCTTCTGTGTCTCTAACTACAGACTTTAGCTTAAAATCTAATTTGTCTGATATAAGAATTGTTACCCCAGCTTTCTTTTGAGGTCTGTTGGCATGGAAGATGGATCTCCATCCCTTCACTTTCAGTCTAGCTGTATCTTTAGGTTCAAAATGAGTCTCTTGTAGACAGCATATGGATGTGTCCTGTTTTTTATCCAATCTGGAACCCTGTGCTGTTTTATGGGAGCGTTTAGGCCATTCACATTGAGAGTGATTATTGAAAGATATCAATTAATTGTCATCATGTTGCCTGTGAATTCATTCTTTCTATAGATTGTCTCTGCAAATTTCTGTTGTATATCACTCTTGGGGTGTTTTTCCTTTTATAGAACCTCCTTTAATATTTCTTGCAGGGCCAGCTTAGTGGTCACATATTCTTTCAGTTTCTGCCAGCCTTGGAAGATCTGCATCTCTCCATCCATTCTAAATGACAGCCTTGCTGGATAAAGTATTCTTGGCTTCATGTTCTTCTCATTTAGTACCCTGAATATGTCTTGCCAGGCCTTTCTTGCTTGACAGGTCTCTGGGTAAGTCTGACGTTATTCTGATGTTCCTCCCTCTGTATGTAAGGAATCTCTTCCCCCCAACAGCCCTTAAAATGGTTTCCTTGGTTCTAAGATTGGCGAGTTTTACTATTACATGGCGGGGTGTTGGCCTTTTTTCCTTGATCTTAGGAGGGGTCCTCTCTGCCTCTAAGACACAAATGTTTTTTTCATTCCCCAGATTAGGGATTTTTCAGCTACGTTTTCCTCAAATATATCTTCTAGTCCTCTCTCTTTCTCCACCACCTTAGGGATCCCAATAATTTTGACATTTAAATGTTTCATGGTGTCACTTATTTCTCTTATTCTGTTTTCATGGATTTGAGTTGTTTCTCCCTGACCTCCTCTATATCCTTCTTTTCTATCAATTTGTTTTCTTTGTCACTAATTTCTTCTTCTACCTCATTTACTCTAGCTGTTAGAATATCTAGATTAGATTGGATCTCATTGATAGCAGTTTTAGTTCTGCCACTTCAGCTTTCATTTCTGCCCTTAGAGAGTCTATGTTGCCATTAATTGATTTCTCCATTCTAGCTATTGTCTTCACAACTGCTACCCTGAATTCCATTTCTGATATCTTGGTTATATCTGTATCTATTTGTAAATCTGTGGCAGAAATCACAGTCTCTGAGTCTTTCTTATTTTGGGGGTTCATCCTCTTAGACATTCTGGTGAGGGGTGGTTGAGGGAATGTACAGAGTTCAAATTATTGACCACAACCCAAGCAAGATGCACCTGTTTTATAGGGACCTTAGGGTTTTGACCTCTTGTTCTCCCAGCCTGTCTTCTTGGGGAGGGGCCTGCCATACTGTTACTTAGGCAACCCTATTTGGGCAGAGTTGCCCTACCCCCCCCACCCCGTGAAGGGGTGGATGGGCTCAGTGAAAACCGGTTTTAGGGGGCTTTTGTTCTCTGGCAGCTTTCCCTGGCAGCTTTCCACACCTCTTCCAAGAGTCAGAGCAGAAAAGATCCTTTTCAACTCTCTGCCTCAGAACAGATAGATCACAGTCTGTTCTTCAGTGAGTTCTCCAGGCCACACTCTCTCCATTTCTGTCTGTGCTGCTATAAACTGCAGCATCCTGGGTTGTGCGCCCCTCAGCAGGGCTCCCAGTCCTTGCCTCCAGGTCGGGGCTCAGGGGCATGTCTCTGCCCTTTGTGCTTCTAAAACCGCCACCTGCCCCAGGTCACCTGCGTGGCCCTGCTGCTCCTGGTTTCAGTCAGGGGGGCTGCCCTAAAGTACTTTACCGTCTGCTACCAGTCTGCGAGTCTGTGCCCTGTCCCCAGCACGGGAGGCTATCATTCACCCGCGGTGTAGGATCACCACCCCTCCCTCCCCCTTCAATTTATCTTCACATATGTGCCCGCCGAATCATCGCTCCCTGCTTCATACCTCGAAACCAACCACCTGCAATATTCTGTTTGTAGAGATCCGGATGTATCTTCTTACATCTCAGGCTGATTTCATGGGTGTTCAGGGTGGTCTGGTAGATAACCAGCTCAATTCCTGGGACCGGTTGGGATAGGGTCCCCTACTCCTTCACCATCTTTTTCAGGAGGTTTTTGATTACTGCTTCAATTTCCTTGCTGGTTTGTTCAGATTTTCTATTTCTTCCTCTTTCAGTCTTGGTAGTCTACAAGTTTCCAGGAATGCATCCATTTCTTCCAGATTGCCTTATTTGTTGGCATATACTTGCTGGAAATAATTTCTAACCATTTTTTCTATTTCTCTGGTATCAATTGTGATCTCTTCCCTTTCTTTCATGATTTTATTAATTTTGGTCTTTTATTTTTTCTGTTGGATAAGTCTGGCCAGAGGTATATTGATCTTATTAATTCTTTCAAAGAACCAGCTTCTAGTTTCATTGATCTGTTCCATTGTTTTTCTGGCTTCTATTTCATTAATTTCTGCTCTGATCTTTATTTTTTCTATTCTCCTCCTTGGTTTAGGCTTTATTTGCTGTTCTTTCTCCAAGTTCTTTAGATGTAAGGTTAGCTTGTGCATTTGGGATTTTTCTAATTTTTTGAGAGAGGCTCGGACTGCTATATACTTCCCTCCTAGGACCAACTTTGCACTGTCGCATATGTTTTGAACTGATTTGTTTTCATTCTCATTAGTTTCAATGAGTTATTTAAGTTCTTCTTTAATTTCTTGGTTGACCCATTCATTCTTTAGTAGGATGGTTTTTAACCTCCAGGTATTTGAGTTCCTTCTAAAGATCTTCTTGTGATTGAGTTCCAGTTTCAAAGTATTGTTGTCTGAAAATATTCAAGGAGTAATCTCAATCTTTTGGTATCATAAGTCCTGATTTGTGACCCAGTATGGTATCCATTTTGGAGAAAGTTCCATGTGCACTTGAGAAGAATGTGTATTCTGTTGTTTTTGGATGGAATGTTCTGTATGTCTCTGAAGTCCATCTGGTCCAATATGTCATTCAAAACTCTTGTTTCTTTGTTGATCTTTTACTTAGATGATCTGTCCATTGCTTTGAGTGGTGTGTTGAAGTTTCCTACTATTAATGTATTATTATCAAGATGTTTCTTTACTTTGGTTATTAATTGGTTTATATAATTGGCTGCTCTCTCTTTGGGAGTATTGATATTTACAATTGTTAGATTTCCTTGTTGGATAGACCCTTTAAGTATGATATAGTGTCCCTCTACATCTCTTTTTACAGTCTATGGATTAAAATTTAATTTGGTTGATATGAGGATTGCTACTCCAGATTTTTTAAAAGTCCATTAGCATGGTAAATGGTTCTGCATCCCTTCACTTTCAATATGGAGGTGTCTTCAGGTTCAAAATGAGTCTCTTGTAGACAGCATATGGATGGGTCCTGCTTTTTTATCCAATCTGATACCCTGTGTCATTTTATTGGAGCATTCAGCCTATTTACATTTAGAATAACTACTGAAAGATATGAATTTAGTGCCATTGTATTACCTGTAAAATCTCTATTTCTGTAGATTGTCTCTGTTACTTTCTGGTCTATTTTAATCGTGGGCTCTCTTTGCTTACAGGATCCCCTTTATTATTTCTTGCAGGACTAGTTTAGTGATCACAAATTCTTTTAATTTCTGTTTGTCCTGGAAGCTCTTTATCTCTCCTTCCATTCTGAATAGAGTTTTGCTGGATAAAGTATTCTTGCTTGCATGTTCTTCTCATTTAATATCCTGAATATATCTTTCCAGCCCTTTCTGACCTGCCAGGTTTCTGTGGATAGGTCTGATGTTATTTTCATGTTCCTCCCTCCGTAAGTAAGAAATCTCTTCCCCCAGCTTCTCTCAATAGCTCCCCAGTAGCTTCCTTGGCTCTAAGAATTGCAAGCTTCACTATTATATGTCGGGGTGTTTGTCTATTTTTATTGATTTGGGGGGGGTCCTCTCTGCTTTTTGGATATGAATGCTTGTTTCTTTCCCCAGATTAGGGAAGTTCTCAACTAATATTTGCTCAAATATACCTTCTAGCCTTCTCTCTCTCTCTACCCCATCTTGGATCCTGATGATCCTGATATTGGTTCTTTTTAACATATCATTAAATCCTCTAAGTCTCTCCTGATGTGCTATGAGTTATTTTTCTCTCTTTTCTTCAATTTCCTTCCTTTCCGTCAGCCTGTATTCTAGATCACTTATTCTCTCTTCTGCTTCATTGAACTTAGATATTAGATCATCCAATTTAGACTGCATCTCATTCATAACATTTTTAAGTTTAACCTGATTTATTTTTTATTTTTCATTTTTTAAAAACTGAATTTACAAACCCTTGTGTTGAGGGCTGACTTTCAATAGATCACAGGGAGCAGCTGCTCTGCTACATATGAAACCCTGACCCAGAAGCAGGTCATCTATGAATGGTTTAGCACCAGGTTCCCCATGAACTTGCACTGTGTGATGGGCGAGGGGGTGACCTCCTTTCCAGCTGCACCCTGTTTCCCGGGAGGAGGGGCTCTCCACACCGGACCCTGGGCCTGATGCAAGGTGGGGCATGCCACACCATGGAGGGGGCGTGTGTGCAGTGGCCTGACAGCAGGGGTGGTGGAGGACCAGCTATCTGAGGCCAACCGAAGCTCCACAGCACTGCCTATCATTCCACCTGGGTGGGATTCTGACTTAGAGACATTCAGTCATAATCCCACAGATGGTAGCTTCACCCCATTGGCTCCTCGACCAAGCACATACACCAATTGGCCTGATTAGATCTCATTTCTGCCCTTAGAGATTGTGTATTGTCATGTATGATTTTTTCAAGCCTAGCTATTAGCTTTGTAATTGCTGTCTTGAATTCTATCTTTGACATTTTGCTTATATCCATATCCATATTTCTGTGGCAGAGGACATTGCCTCTGGTTCTTTTCTTTGCTGTGAATTCCTCCTCCTAGTCATTCTGCTGAAGGACTGTTGAGCAAATGTGCAGTGTCCACAATATCAACCATGACCCAAGCAAAATGTACCCTCGGAAAAATCCGAAGTGTCAGAAGCTACCACAGATATGTAAACAAAGCCAAGATGATCCAAACCAATAACAAAAGGCTGGAGGGAGAAAGACTATAATCTCTCAAGGTGGACAAAGCAGGGTGACCTGCCTGTTCCTGATTGATTTTCTGCCTGTGTGTTAGAAGACACTGTATCACAAAATTGCATAGAAATCAGAACTTACATATATATCAACATAAAATTGAACAGAGTGAAAAATGGACATAAATGGACATAAATCTATAAAATATGGATGTGAAAAAATAAAAGTTAAAAAGTGACTTAAAAACATAAGTCGGGAAATAAGAATCTATTTGAAATGGGAACTGGGTAAAAAAAAAAAAGAAAGAAACAAAGAAGAAATGTAAAATTTTATCCTGAAGTATAAACGAGTCAGGAGGGAATACCTGGAGCTCAATATATTGTTTTCCCCTGGTGCTTGAGTTTTACAGTCTTGTGGGAATTAAGCTTGTCATTCACTTGTTCTTCCAGTCTGTCTTTTGGGGGAGGGGCCAGATGCTCAGCTTCTCAGGGGTCTTTGCCTAGGCGGAGTTGCCCCATCCCTTGTCAGGGGGATGGACTTAAAGTGAGCTGTTTGTTTGTGTGGTTTTTGTTCCCTGGCAGGGTTCCATTCCTCTTTAGAGTGTCAGAGCAAATATGGCCATTCCGGGATCTCTGGCCCAGAGCAACAAGGTCGTGATCCCTTTTCTTCAATAAACCCTCTTGGTCAAACCACCTCCACTTCTGTGTGTACCAAACTCCACAGACTCGTGCTATTCAGGCCCAGTGCAACTCTCCCACCAGGACCTGTGGGCGTCTCTGTATTTTGTGCCTTTGCAATCGTGAGCAGCCCTGGGCTGCACCCTCTTCCACCGCTCCCAGGTTATGGCTGGGTGCCACCCATGTGTCCTTTCAGGGGCCACACCGCCCTGAAAGCTGTGGCCTAGTCGTGGGCACAGCCTTTGTGTGCACGCCAAACTACCAAATCCCACAGTTTGTGCCCACTTGCACTCTCCCAAGAGGAGTTCCAGTGGCCCAGGAACGTTTTTGCACTTTACGTCTTTGCGACCATGAGTGGTTGTGGGCTCACATGCAAGCCGGGTTCCACTGTTCCTAGGTCACAGGTGGGTGCTGCCCTAGTGTCCTTCTCAGGGTCGCTGCCACCCTGAGAGCTGTTGCCCAATTATCGTTTCTCCCCTGAGATCTTAAACAGCCTGCACCTTCTAGTCCTTTTCTGGGTGCTCAGGCAAAGAGTGGTCTCCCAGCCAGTCTGACTCATGGTTTATGGTGACCAGAGCTGGGAGTCCCCTCTGGGCTCGCTGACCATAACCAGTCTCCCCGCTCCACTGCTTGGGCATTCTATCAGTTCTGGCTCTCCCATTCTTTCCGAGTCTCCTGGGATCCTGAGACCACAATGATCCACCTAGAATTTTGCCTTATCCATCCCCTGTTCCCTTTTCAGAAAGGGATGTCTCTCACTGGAGCAGATTTCTAAGGGTCCCAATTTTGTACTCTGGTGTTATATCACTTTCTGGTGGCCGGTTTTTGGAGGCTCCCTCCCCCCTCCATTTACCTTCTGATATTTTCCCCAAAGATTCAAGATTCCACACCTCCTAGCTTGCAAAAAGTAGTTATTTTTCTGCTTGTAGAGTTCCAGATATATTTTTTTACATCTCAGGTTGAATTCCTGTGTATTCAGAATGGTTTGATAGATATCCAGCTAAATTCCGAGGACCAGATGAAACGAGGTCCCCTACTCAGCTGCCATCTTGCCCCCCCCCCAGAATGGGTTTTAAATCAAAGACTGTAACAAGAGACAAAGAAAGACAGTGTATAATAACAAAGGGGACAATCCAACAAGAATATATAACAATTGTAATTATTTATGTACCCGATATGGGAACACCATAATACATAAAACTGTTTTTTGTTTTTTGTTTTTTTTATTTTTTTTTATTTTTTATTTTAAAGATTTTATTTATTTATTTGAGAGAGAGAATGAGATACAGAGAGCATGAGAGGGGGGGAGGGTCAGAGGGAGAAGCAGACTCCCTGCTGAGCAGGGAGCCCGATGTGGGACTCGATCCCGGGACTCCAGGATCATGACCTGAGCCGAAGGCAGTCGCTTAACCAACTGAGCCACCCAGGCGCCCCAATACATAAAACTGTTAATAAAAAACATAAAGGAACTAATCGATAATAATATAATAGTAGGGGACTTTAACACCCCACTTACCTCAATGGACAGAACAACCAATGAAAAAATCAAGGAAACAATGCCTTGATGACATTATGGATCAGGTAGATTTAACAGATATATTCAGAACATTCCATCCTAACACAGCAGAATATACATTCTTTTCAGATGCAGATGGTTCATTCTCCAGAATAGATTGAACATGGGGCCACAGTATAAGTCTCAACAAATTTTAAAAAAAAGTACAACAACAAAAACAACAAAAACCAAAGTCATAATAAGCTTCTTTTCAAACCTCAATACTATGAAACCAGAAGCCAACCAAAGAAAACCTCTGGAAAGACAAAAAATACATTCAGGTTAAATAATATTGTATTAAACAATTCATTAGTCAATCTTGAAATCAAAGAAATAAAAAAATTACTGGAAATAAATCAAAATGAAAACTCAATTGTTCAATACCTTTAGGATGCAGCAAAAGCACTTGTAATTGAGAAGTATATAGCAATACAGGCTTAACTCAATGAGCAAGAAATATCTAAAAAAAACAAAACAAAACAAAACAAAAAAACCCCTAACTTTATACCTAAAAGAACTAGAAAAGGGGACATAAAACAAAACCTCAAACCAAAAGAAGTAAGGAAATAATAAAGATCAGAGCAGAAATAAATGATATATAAACTTAAAAAAAAAATCAACAAAACCATGGAATGGTTGATTGAAAAGATAAACAAAATTCATAACCCTTTAGTCACACTCATCCAAAACAAAGAGAAAGGATACATATAAAACTACACATGAAGGAGCAGAGATAACCAACACCACTGAAATACAAACAATTGTAAGAGAATATTATGAAAATCTATATGTCAAGAAATTGGACAACCTAGAAGAAATTGATAAATTCTGGGGGCACCTGGGTGACTCAGTTGGTTAAACGCCTGCCTTCAGCTCAGCTCATGATCCCAGAGTCCTGGGATAGAGCCCTGCATCAGGCTCCCTGCTCAGCAGGGAGTCTGCTTCTCCTTCTGCCCCTCACCCCACTCATGCTTGCTCTCTCAAATAAGTAAATAAATAAAATCTTTTTTAAAAAAGAAATTGATACAGTTCTATAATCATATATTCTACCAAAACTGAAGCAGGAAGAAGAGAGTATTTAAATAGATTATTAGCAAAGGGATTGTGTCAGTAATTACAAAACTCCCAATGAACAAAGGTCCAGGACTAGAGGACTCCTCAGGTGAATTCTACCAAACATTTTAAGAAGAGTTAATAACTATTCTTCTCAAACTGTTCCAAAAAATATATAAGGAAGGAAAACTGCCAAGGTTTTGCTATGAGGCCAAGGTGATGCTTTGAGGCCAGCATCACCTTGATATTAAAACCAGATAAAGATACCAGAAACAAAAGACAACTACAGGCCAATATCTCTGATGAATATAGATGCAAAAAACCCTCAACAAATTACTAACAAATTGAATTCATTAAATAAAATGTACAAGTACAAACTCAGTGCATTAAAAAAAATCACCACAATCATGTTGGATTTATTCCCTAGATGCAAGGGTGATACAATTGATTACACAAATGAATCAACGTGATACATCACATTAGTAAGAGAAAAGATAAGAGCCAAATGATCATTTCAATAGATGCAGAAAAAACATGTTCATAAAGGGCAACATCCATTCATGATAAGAGCTATCAACATTATAAGTTTAGAGGGAACATACCTCAACATAATAAAGGCCATATATGAAGAAACCACAGCAAAGATCATACTTAATGGAGAAAAACTGAGAGCATTCCCCCTAAGGTCAGGAACAGGTCAAGGATGTCCACCCTCACCACTTTTATTTAACACAGTAGTGGAAGTATTAGCCACAGCAGTCAGACAACAAAAAGAAATAAGAAGCATCCAAATTGTAAGAAAGAAGTAAAACTTTCAGTGTTTGCTGATGACAAGATATTCTATATAGAAAAACTTTAATACTCCACCAACAAAATACTAGAACTGTTAAATGAATTCAGTAATTTTGCAGTATACAAAATGACCATATAGAAATCTGTTGCATTTCCATACACCTATAATGAAGCAGCAGAAAGAGAAATTAAAGCATTTCCATTTAGAGTTGCACTAAAAACTAACCAGGACTAAGCCTAACCAAATAGGTATAGGACATGTACTCTGAAAACTATAAAACAATGACGAAAGAAATTGGAGATTGCACAAAGAAACAGAAAGATATTCCATGCTCATGGGTAAGAACAAATATTGTCAAAATGTGTTCACTACCCGAAGCAATTTATAGATTGAATGAAATCCCTATCAAAATACCAACAGCTTTTTTTCACAGAGCAAGAACAAACAATCCTAAAACTTGTATGGAACCACAAATACCTGAATTGCCAAAGTAACTTTGAAAAAGAAAAACAAAGTTGGAGGTATCACAATTCCAAACTTCAAGTTATATGACAAAGCCTTAGTAATCAAAACAGTATGGTACTGGCACAAAAACAGACACATGGATCAACAGAACAGAATAGAAACCAGAGAAATAAACACAATTATATGGTTAGTCTTTGGCAAAGCAGGAAATAATATCCTATGGGAAAAAGACAGTCTCTTCAACAAATGGTGTTAGGAAAACTAGTCAGCTACATGCCAAAGAATGAAACTAGACCACTTTCTTGCACCCCAAACAAAAATAAACTCATAATTGATTAAAGATCTAAATGTGAGACAGGAATACATCAAAATACTAGAGGAGAACACAGGCAGAAATATCTCTGACATTGACTCTAGCAACATTTTTATAGATATGGCTCCTGAAGCAAGGGAAATAAAAGCAAAAAGAAACTATTTGGACTCTATCAAAATAAAATGCTTCTTTACAGTAAAGGAAACAATCAACAAAAATAAAAGGCAACCTACTAAATGGGAGAAGATATTTGCAAATGACACATCTGATAAAGGGTTAGTATCCAAAATATTTAAAGAACTTATATAACTCAATATCATCCAAAAAAATACAATTAAAAATGAGTAGAAGAACAGATATTTTGTGTAAGGAGACATAGAGATGCCCAACAGACACATGAAAAGATGCTCAATATCACTCATCATCAGGGAATTGCAAATGAAAACTACAATGAGATACCACCTCACAGCTGTAAGAATGGCTAAAAACCAAAACACAAGAAACAACAAGTGTTGATATGCATGTGGAGAAAATGGAACCCTCTTGCACTATTGGTGGGAATGCAAAATGGTGCAGCCACTGTGGAAACCAGCGTGTAGGTTCCTCAAGAAGTTAAGAACTACCCTATAATACAGTAATCATACTAATGGTTATTTACCCTAGAAATACAAAGCACTAATTCAGAGGGATACATCCACACCTATATGTATAGTAAAACATTATTTAAAATAGCCAAATTATGGAAGCAGCCTGTGTGTCCATCAATAGATAAATGGAGAAAGAAGTGATCTATCATCTACCTATCTATCATCTATCTATCTATCATCTATCATCTATCTATCCATTCAAAATGAATCAAATCTTGCCATTTACAATGACATGGATCAAGCTAGAGAGTATAATCCTATTTGAAATCAGTCAGTTAGAGTCAGACAAATACCATATGATTTCACTCATATATGGAATGTAAGAAATAAAAGGAATGAGGAAATGCAAAAAAGACAGAGAGAAGCCAAGAAACATACCCTTAACTATTTAGAACAAACTGATGGTTACCTGAGAGGGGTGGGTGAGGGAATGGGTGAAATATTTGATGGAAATTAAGGAAGGCATTTTTTGTGACGAGTACTGGGTGATGTATGGAATTATTGAATCCTTATGTTGTATACCTGAAAAGAATATAGCACTGTATGTTAATTATGCTGGAAATAAAATAAAATAAAATAAAATAAAATAAAATAAAATAAAATGCATGATAATGTGAATATATGCAGAAGTATTATTTGACAAAATTTAACATTCTTTTATGATAAAAATACTCAACAATTGGGGCACCTGAGTGGCTCAGTTGCATAAGCATCCAACTCTTGGTTTGTGCTCAGGTCATGATCTCAGGGTTGTGCAATCAAGCTCTGCATTGGGCTCCATGCTCAGCAGGGCGTTTGCTTGAGATTCTCTCTCTCCCCCCCGCCCCGCCCCACCTCCCTAAAATAAATAAATAAATCTTAAAAAAAACACTTAAAAAATCTAGGAATAGAAGAAACTATTTCAAAATTATAAATGCCATAGATGAAAAGCCCATGGCCAACATCATACTCAATAGTGAAGACTAAAAAATTTTCTCTATGATCAGGAAGACTTTCATTCAACATGATATTCAATCTTTTAGCAAGAGCAAGCAGGCAAAAAAATCAAAGAAACAAAAACAAACAAGAAATGTTTACAATAGAAAAAAAGTAAAATGATCTCTGTTCTCAGATGATCTGGTCTTACATATAGAAAACCCTGAAGATTTTACACACACACACACAGAGAGAGAGAGAGAGAGAGTTAGAACTAATAAACAAAGTAACATTGCAGGATAAAAAATCAACATACAAATACTGGTTGCATTTATATACAATAACAACAAAGAATCCAAAAACAAATTTAAGAAGTAATCTAATTTACAATAGCATCAAAAATAATAAAAGACTACCAAACATTTAAGGAAAAAATTATACCAATTCTCTGCAGTCTGTCTTTCAGAGGATAGAAACAGAAAGAATACTTCCTAACTCATTTTGAGGCCAGTATTACCCTAATAACGAAATAAGACAAAGAAGTTACCAGAACAGAAAATTACAGACCAGTATCTCATAAATATAGATGCAAAAATCGTCAACAATATATTAGCAAATTGAATGTTGGATTGTACATTAAAACAATTTTTCACTATAAGTAAATGGAATTTATCTCTGTAATGCAAGGATGGTTCAACATTTAAAACTCAAGATATTTGCAAATTACATTACAGATAAAGGGTTGGTATCCAAGATCTATTAAGAACTTACCAAACTCAACATCCAAAAAACAAATAATCAAGTCAAAAAATGGGCAGAAGACATGAACAGACATTTCTCCAAAGAAGACATACAAATGGCTGACAGACACATGAAAAAATGTTCAACATCACTAGCCATCAGGGAAATACTAATCAAAACCACAATGAGATACCACCTTACACCAAGTGTTGGCGAGGATGTGGAGAAAGGGGAACCCTATTACACTGTTGATGGGAATGCAAGCTGGTATACCCACTCTGGAAAACAGTATGGAGTTTCCTCAAGACGTTAAAAATAGAGCTACCCTACAACCCAGCAATTGCACTACTGGGCATTTACCCCAAAGATACAGATGTAGTGAAAAGAAGAGGCACCTACACTCTGATGTTCATAGCAGCAATGTCCAGAATAGCCAAATTATGGAAAGAACCAAGATGTCCTTCAACGGATGAATGGATAAAGAAGATGTGGTTCATATATACAATGGAATATTATCCAGTCATCAGAGAGGATGAATATCTACCATCTGCATCGATATGGATGGAACTAGAGAGTATTATGTTAAGTGAAATAAGTCAAGCAGAGAAAGACAATTATCATATGGTCTCAGTCATATGTGGAATATAAGGAATAGTGCAGAGGTCCATGGGGAAGGGAGGGAAAACTGAATGGGAAGAAATCAGAGAGGGAGACAAACTATGAGAGACTCTGGACTCCAGGAACCAAACTGAGGGTTACAGAAGGGAAGTGGGTGGGGGGATGGGGTAACCAGGTGATGGCTATTAAGGAGGGCACATGTGGTGTTGAGCACTGGGTGTTATATGCTATTAATGAATCGTTGAACACTACATCAAAAACTAAAGATGTATTATATGTTGGCTAATTGAACATAATAAAAAAATAATAAAAACAAAAATCAAGTAGTGTAAACTATCACCTCAACAAACTGAAAAAGAAAATCACATGAAAATCCAACACCCATTCATAATAAAAACCTTCCATAAGCTAGAATTAGAGGGAAACATTCTCAACTTGATAAGACTATCTACAAAAAACCTACCACTTGCATCATATGTAATGGTGAGAAACTTGAAGCTTTCTCACTAAGATCATGTTCAAGGTAAGGATATCCCCTCTCACCACTCCCTTTCAACATCACATAGGAAGTTACTGTTAATGTAATAAGGCAACAACCAAAAAATAAATGGGATGCTGATTGGGAAGAAAAATTGTTTTTGTTCACAGATGTAATGAACATCTCTATAGAAAAACCAAAAGAATGAACAAAAAAAGCTCTAGGAACTAATAAGCAATTACAAAAGGTTGCAAGATATAAAGTTAATATACATAAGTGAATTGCTTTTTTATATACCAATGATGAACAATTGGGATTTGAAATAAAGATACAATACCATTTACATTAGCACTCCCCAAAAGAAAATACTTCGGTATAAATGTAACAAAATAGGTGCAAGATCTGTGTGAGGAAAACTACAAAACTCTGATTAATGAAATCAAAGAATTAAGTAAAGGGAGAGATATTCCTTGTTCATGGATAGGAAGAATGACTGTGTTCAAGATGTTAGTTCATCCCAAATTGATGTATAGATATAATGGAATCTCAAATAAAATCCTGGCAAGTTATTTTTAAAATAACAACAAACTGATTCTAAAGTTTATACAGAGAGGCAAAAGACCCAGAAGAACCACACAATACTGAATAAAGAACAAAGTTGGAGGACGGATGGTGTGTGACTTCAAGACATACTATAAAGTTACAGTAATCAAAATGGTGTATTGTGAAAGAATAGACAAAGATCAATGAAACAGAATAGAGAACCCAGAAATAGACAACTATAGATATGGTCAATTGGTCTTGACAAACAAGTGAAGTCAATACAATTGAGCAAAGATAGGATCTTCAACAAATGGTTCTGGAACAACTGGGCACCCAAATGCCAAACAGAAAAAAAAAGAAAGAAAATGAACCTAGAAACAGACCTTACACCCTTCACAAAAAGTTAACTTCAAATGTATTATCAACCTAAATGTAAGACACAAAGCCATAGAAATTCTGGAAGACAATACAGGATAAAACCTAATTACCTTGCACATGGTGATGACTTTTTAGATGCAACACCAAAGACATGATTCACATGCACACACACACACACACACACACACACACACACACACACACAATGGATATGCTTGAATTCATTAAAACTAAAACTTTCTACTTTGCAAAATACAGTTTCAAGAGAATTAGAAGCCAAGCCATAGGGAGGGGGAACAAATGGTGGTACTGTAGGAAGATCCTAAACTCACCTCTTCCAACAAATACATCAAATCTGCAGTTACATGTGGATCATTTCCCTCTGAAAAAGATCTGGAAAGTACAAGAACTGTTCACAACAAAGGATAAAAGGACAATATTGAGATGGGTGGGAAAAGCATAGACACAGTCTCGCAAAAAAAGAAAAAAAAATCCTTGGTGTGATGACAAATAGAAACTCACCAAACAGGTGCTTTTCCCATAAGAGTGAGCAGTTGGTGCCCATCTTAGACACCGTGGCCCCTAGGATCTACTCCAAAGAGTGAGCCCCCAGAACACCTAACTTAGAGAACCAATGAGGCTGACATTCAAGGGTCCCAAAGTGCTACAGGAAACTTAATCTCCCCCTTGTAGGGCTTTCATGTTATCTTGCTCATGCTGAGACCCAGTGGAAAAAAAAACAGCAGTTTGAAACATGTCTATGCTCTGTGTGTAAGAGATTCATTTGCTGATCTTGGGGCATCAGCTGGAGGTTTGGAGAACAGTTGTGATGCTCCCCAGAGATGGAGGAACTGTTGGATGCCATTGTTGCACTCCCCACACAACCTGCAAGCATAGGGAAATGAGCTTGGACACAGCACCCTCCTACTGCATTGCTGCGACAGTGGGGGAGAGTGGTTGAGCCTTTGCTGAGGCCAGAGAGCATGGCCAGTTTGTGTTCTCTCACTCCCTGGCTGAAGCAGGTGAACATGTATGGTCATGGAGTTCTCCCACACTCTAATTAAAGTCTGTGAGTGTGGGAGGTTACAACTCTCCTCTGCCCCTGCTGGGGCTATCAAGCATGAGTGCATACAGCATTCTCTTCTTCTCAGTCTAAAGCCAGTGTATACACATAGACAAGGCACTTTTCTGCATTGCTGAAGCCCACAGGCATATTCCGTCAAGACATTTTCACATTGCCATTTTAAAGCCAGTGAACCTGCCCCACACCCCAACAATTTCTAGCTGCCTTGTTAAAGACAAAAGACATGCACAATTCACACAGAGGACACCTCTCATTCATTCATCAGACCCTGGTGGTCAAGAGTCCTGCAATTTCAGAGCACCACAGACTTGTAACAATCAGAAAAATAATTTTTGGCAGGCCACCCCCACAAGGGTACTGCACAGACAGCAGACTAATACAGAACCCCAGTCTTCCTTTGAAAAATGCCTGCATACTTAGCCTGACACTTCAGCCTGAGGGGCAGGCTTTTGATTTCTCTCACATCTAGGCATTACATAGGCAATCCCAGTGAACATAATCAAGGATACACTATCCTTGTGTAACCCCTTGACCTCACTACAGCTCAACAAGACTTCTCAGAAAGAAAACTATACATTTAACTGGAGTCCCAATTTTTGTAAGTGTCACTTAGAGATACCTTCAGATCTGGTTAGGAGGCCAGGAAGTGGTGGTTCCACAGGACTGCATATGTTTGTATTCTTTAGAAGTTGTAGCATTAGGATCCGGCTTCCAAACAGCCTGAAATTAGGTGGTAAACAATATCTCTTTCCTTAGATCACTGACAGGTCTTGACACACTCTCAACAACAGGGGCATATCAACAATGAATTAGGCAGTTTGGACAATCAAAAAGGTCCAAGAGATAACCAAGAGCTAGGGGGAGGTTAAATGATGAGGTTCATCACTTAAACAAGGACATTCTTTTAAGGTAAGAGAAGTAACTATTTCATGTGATACATAGAAAGAAACACAGAGAGTCAAACAAAATGAGGAAATGGAGAGATAAGTTCCAAATGAAAGAACAAGATAAAACCTCAGAAAATATCTTAATGATATGAAGATTAAAATCTACCTGATAAAGAACTCAAAGTAATGGTCATAAAGATTCTCACCAAACTCAGAATGGATAAACACAATGAGCACTTCAACAAAGAGAAAGAAAACTTAAGGAAGTGTCAAAAGTAAGTCACAGAGCTAAAGAATACAATAACTAAATTGAAAAATACATCAGAAGGGTTCAACATCAGACTGGATAAAGCAGAATGGATCAGTGAACTGGAAGGTATGCACTGGAACCCAGCCAGGCTGGGAACCAAAAAGAAAAAACAAATTTAAAAAGTGAAGATAGCTTAAGGGGCTTATGGGACAACACCAAGTAGGATAACATTCACATTGTAAGGTTCCCCAAAGAAGAGAGAGACAAAGGGGCAGACAATCTAGTTGAAGAAATAATTGCAAAAACAAATTGTTACACACAAGAGAAACCTCATAAGGCTATCAGATTCATCAATAGAAACTTTGCAAGCCAGAAGAAAGTGGCATGACATATTCAAAGTGCTAAAAGGAAAAAACTTACAACCAAGAATACTGTGCTTGGCAAGGTTATTATTCAGACTCGAAGGAGAGGTAAAGAGTTTTCCACACAAACAAAAGCTAAAGGAGTTCATTACTACTAAATCAGACCTTATAAGAAATATTAAAAGAACTTGGGGTGCCTGGGTGGCTCAATTGGTTACTCATCTGACTCTTGATTTCAGCTCAGGTCATGATTTCAGGGTCATGGTATTAAGCCCCACGTCGGGCCCACATTGGGCTATGCACTGAATGTGGAGCCTAAGATTCTCTGTCTCCTACCCCTCTGCACCCTCCCCCTCTTGCACACACGCTCTCTCTCTCTAAAAATAAAGAATAATAATAATAAATAATAAATAATAAAGGAACTTTTTAAAGTGAAAAAGAAATAAGAAACCATAGAAAAGTAAAAATCTCCTGGAAAAGGTAAATATACACTAAATGTACTGGATTCATCAATTTTTAAGCTAGTAAAAAGGTTAAAAGACAAAAGTAGTAAAATTAACTAAAAATACAATAATTAGTTCAGGGACATATGAAATAAAAAGATGTAGAAAGTGATATCAAAAACACAAAATGTGGGGAGGGGGTAATAAGAGTTTTTGAATGTGTTCAAATTTAAGTTATCAACTTGATAGACTGTTATATACATAGGATATATATGTGAACTTCATGGCAACCATAGAGCAAAAATGTATAGTAAATACACAAAACAAAATGTGAACAGAATCTAAACATAACACTAAATAGAAAGTCATCAAACCACAAAGCAAGGGAGAAAAAGAAGAAAGGAAGAGAGAGGAACTATAAAACCAGCTGGAAAACCATTAACAAAGTGGCAATTAGTACATACTTAGCAATAATTACTTTAAATGTAGTGGACTAAATTCTCAAATTAGAAGATATTGTGGCTGAATGGATTTTTTAAAAGATGCATTTATATATTGCCTACAAGAGAATCACTTTGGAAGTAAGGACACACACAGACTGAAAATGAAGAGATGGAAAAAGATATTACATGCAAATGGAAATGAAAAGAAAGCTGGTGTAGATATATTCATATTAGGCAAAATAGAATTTAAAACATTGTAATAAAAGACAAAGCCACAATATATAACAATAAAGTGGTCAATCAAAAATACATAACATTTTATAGATATGTATGCACCCAACATCAGAGCGTCAAGACTTACAAAACAATTATTAACAGACCTAAGGGAAGAAATTGAAAGTAATACAATAATTGAAGGCAATTTTAATACCCCACACACATTAATGGATAGATCACCCAGACTGAAAATTAATAAGGAAACAGTGGCCCTAAATGACACATTACAGCATATGGATGTAATAGATATATACAGAAAATTCCAAGTGCACATAGAACATTATCCAGGACAGATTACATGTTAGGCAAGTCTCAAAATTTTAAGAACATTGAAATCATATCAAGCATGTTTTCCAAACAAAATGGTATGTAACTAGAAATCAAAGATAATTCTTGAAAATTTATAAACATATGGAGATTAAACAACATGCTACTGAATAATTTTGGGTCATAGAGGAAATCAAAGGAGAAATTAAAAAATACAGAAAAATTAAAACAGAAATGTGACATACCAAAATTTATGGAATACAGCAAAAGCTGTTCTAAGAAAGAAGTTCATAGCAACATAGGGCTTTCTCAAAAAACAAGAGATATCTCAATAGACAATTTAAATACACCTAAAGGAAGTAGAAAAAGAACAACAAAGACCAAAAAAACAAACCAAAGTTAGTAGAATGAAGAAAATAATAAAGATCAAAACATGTGGAAATAAATGAAATAGAGACTAAAAAGATAATAGAAAAGATAAACGAAAATAAGAGCTGATTTTTTTAAAAGATAAAGCTGAAAAACTGTAACTGTATTCAACAAAAAAAGAGAGAAAAGACTCAAATAAAATTACAAGTGGCAATGTCACCAAATCTGCCAGAAAGGTCAGAAGGCTAAATGAATATTATCCCCAATACCTGCCACCCCAATGTTAATCAGTGGTGGAAGAATGGTCTCAGAACTGTTTGTGTCAATTGGCCATTTAAGTTTAATAGTAAAAGACTGGTTAATGATAACAGTGCATCGTAAAACCTTCAGAAGGAAAGGAGAATGTTTTGTGGACCATTTGTTTTTTGTGTCTGTGTGACAGTTTTAAGTTATTAGTTTTTAAAATCAGTACTTTTTAATGGAAACAACTTGACCAAAAATCTGTCACAGAATTTTTTTTTTTAAAGATTTTATTTATTTATTTGAGAGAGAGAGAATGAGAGAGAGAGAGCACATGAGAGGGGGGAGTGTCAGAGGGAGAAGCAGACTCCCTGCCGAGCAGGGAGCCTGATGTGGGACTCGATCCAGGGACTCCAGGATCATGACCTGAGCCGAAGGCAGTCGCTTAACCAACTGAGCCACCCAGGCGCCCCTGTCACAGAATTTTGAGACTAATTAAAACAAAAGTTTAATGAGAAATAAAAATTACAAGTGAAAGAGAAGTTACAACTGATGCAAGGAAAATACAAAGGACCAGATGAGATGAAAGCAAGCAAATGAGACCACATCAAATTAAAAATCTTCTGCATAGTGAAGGAAACCATCAACAAAATGAGAGGCAGCCCACTGAGATGGAGAAAATAGTTGCAAATTATTTATCCAATAAGTTTTTGATATACAAAATATATAAAGAACTCCTACAACTCAATAACAAAAATTTAATTTAAAAATGGTCAGGGATCTGAATAGACATTTTTTCCAAAGAAGACATACAGATGGCTAACAGGCTAAGGAGAAAATAAAAAGATCATTGGTTGCTGGTGAGGGGAAAGAGATGAATGGGAAAAGCACAGAGAATATTTAGGTCAGTGAAAATACTCTGTATATTATAATGATGGATAATGCCATTATACATTTGTCCAAACCCATAAAATGTATCACACCAAGAGTGAACTGTAATGAAAACTAAGTGATTGTATTGTGTCACAAGTATACTATGTCATAATTATGATGTTTTAATGTATGTTCATTCTTGGTAAAACATGTAGCTTTCTGTTGAGTGATGTTGATAATGGGGGAGACTGCATGATTGGGGGCAAGGGCTATATGGGAAATTTCTGTACCTTCCCTTCAATTTTTCTCTGAACTGAAAACTGCTCTACAAAAATTAGTCCTTAAGAAGAAGAATAAGGATTTAGGGAAAAGAAAAACTTAACCAAGGAGGTGAAAGACTTGTATTAAAAACTACAAAACATTGCCATTCCTTGCTGCTGTGGACTCTGGGCCGCTGGGGTTGGTGAAGGATCTCAAGATGGCTGGGCAAAAACTTGCTCTAAAATCCATTGACTGGGTAGCTTTTGGGGAGATCATACCCCGAAACCAGAAAGCCATTGCTAACTCCCTGAAATCCTGGAATGAGATACTTACCTCCAGGTTGGCTACTCTCCCTGAGAAACTACCTGCTATCGACTGGGCTTACTACAAGGTCAATGTGGCGAAGGCTGGTTTGGTAGATTACTTTGAGAAGTTTAATGCCCTGAAGGTTCCGGTGCCAGAGGATAAATATACTGTTCAGGTGGATGCTGAAGAAAAAGATGTGAAAAATTGTGCTGAGTTTTTGTCTCTCTCAAAGGCCAGGATTGAGGAATATGAAAAAGAGCTGGAGAAAATGAGGAACAGAATTCCATTTGATCAGATGACCATTGAGGACCTGAATGAAGTCTTCCCAGAAACCAAATTAGACAAGAAGAAGTATCCCTATTGGCCTCACAAGCCAATCGGGAATTTATAAACTTGAGTTAGGGAGAAAGCTCTGACCCTCGTATTATAAATGCTGGACATTAAAAATAATGATATGGTTAAAAAAAACTACAAAACATTGATGAAAGAATGAAGACATAAATAAATGGAAATATACCTTATGTTTATAGATTGGAAGACTTAATATTCTTAATATGTCCATACTAAAAGTGGTATAGAGATTCAGTTCAATCTGTGTCAAAATTTCAATGGCATTTTTTTTACAGAAATAGAAAAAAAAATCCTAAAATGTGTATGAAATCATAAAGGACAACAATGTTAAGAAACAGCGAACCTCAAGGCCTCATACACCTGTTTTCAGATACTGGGTTAAAGATAGATATGCAGACCTATGGAACATAATGGAGAGCCCAGAAATACACTCATACATAAAGATTCAACTGATATTCTACAAGGGTGTCAGAATATACAATAGAGAAAGGACTTTGTCTTCAACAACTTATGTTAGAAAAACTGGATAGCTACATGCAAAACAATGAAATTGGACCCTTATCTTACACTATACACAAAGTCAAGTCAAAACAGATTAAAGACTTAAACATAAAACTTGAAACTGTATAACTCTTAGAAGAAAACAGGGAAATGTTTTATGATATTAACCTTAGCTCATGCTACTCTAACCAAATACCATAAAGTGGGTTGCTTAAACAGTGTATATTTATTTTTTAATAGTTCCAGAGGCTGGGAAGTTTAAGATCAAGGGATGAACAGATTTAGTATCTGGCAAAGTCTTGCTTCCTGATTTGTAGACAGCTGCCTTCTAGCTGTATGATCATTTGGCCTTTCCTCCATGCATGTATGTGGAGAAAGAAAGAGCTCTTTCTCTGTGTTCTGTGTGTAGGGATACTAATCCCATCATGAGATTTTCCAATCTTATGACCTAATTGAAAACTAATTACCTCCCAAAGGTCCCATCTCTATGTAACTACCATCACGTTGGGGTTAGGGCTTCCACATATGAATTTGGGGGCCACAATATTCAACCCATAACATTCTGCTCCTGGCCACCTAAAATTCAAAATTCATGTTCTTCTTATATGCAGAGTATAGTCATTTCATCCCAACAACTCCCAAAGTCTTAATTTGTTCTAGTACCAAATCTAAATTATTTTTTACTTAAATTTTATTAGTTAACATACATTGCGGTATTGGTTTTTGGAGTAGAATTCAGTGATTCATCACTTACATACAATACCCAGTGCTCATCACAAGTGCCCTCTTTAATACCAATCACCCATCTAGCCCATCCCCTACCCATCTCCCTCCATCAACCCTCAGTTTGTTCTCTATTGTTAAGAGTCACTTATGGCTTGTTTCCCTCACTCCTTTTTTCCTTGTCATTGAAATATCATCTAAATCAGGTATTGGTGAGATTGGAGATAACATTCATCCTGAGGAAAAAATTCCCCTCAATCTGTGTACCTGTGAAACCACATAAGTAATGTGCTTCCAAAATACAATGGTGGGAGAGGCATAAGATAGACATTCTTCTTCCAAAAAGGGGGGAAAAAAGAGGAAAGAAAGGGGTCACAAACATGTCTAAAGTTTAGCAAGCCAAATTTCATGAGATCTTCAGGCTCATGTATAATTATTCTCTTTGCTTTGATGTTCTGCTTTCCAGACCCATGAGGGTGTTGTCTAAGCCTTCTGGACACACTAGGTTGGAGACAGTGCCTTTCCCCCACGTTTTTTTTTTTTTTTTTTTTCTGAGAGCGGTTTGCAGCCCACCAGGTTTTGCTGGGCATCCCACACCCATTGTCTCTGCCAGGTGGTTCTACATTCTGAGGTTTTTGGAAGATCCCACCTGCCCTGTTGAAACCAAGGTAATTGTGCATGCATGCACACACAATACACACTTTGAGACTGAGGAAGGATCCCTGATGATTTCTGAATTGCCACTGGGGTCATTTTTCCCTTATCTTGAATAGCACATTTATAGTCTAATAGGTCTTTGGTCTGGTCTTTTAGGATCTACGAAGTTTGACAACTTTCCTTAATTACATTTCATTATCTCTGTCACCTTTACTTCAAACTGCCAGTATCTTTTCTGGTATAATCCCATCTCTATTCCTTGTTTCTATTGATGTGACTTATTATATCTGGGGTTCACAGCCACACTAATTTATTGAATGGTTAACCAAAATATTGGTGTTCTCTTCCAAATACCCTCCTCATTTTTGCAATAGGGGCAGATTTAGAATTTACCACATCTTTACTTCTGGTTATTTTTTGCTGAACATTTTCTTCTTCAATTAACCCCTTATCTCATTTTACCATGGCAGTCAGGAGGAACTTTGCTGTTTTTTTCAACACTTTGCATATAAATCTCTTCAGCTAAATATGCAATTTTATTGCTCATAAGTTTTACCTTCTAGACACACTAGAACATGAACACAATTTAGCCAATTTCCTTGATAATTTATAGCAAGTATTGCTTTTTCTTTATTGTTTCTTATTTTATCCTGAGACATTATCAGAGTAGCCTTAACATCCATATTTCTACTAACATTCTGTTTAAGATTATATATGTTTTCTTTAGGAAGATGTAGGCTTTCTTACCAATTCTACTCTTTTCTCTCTAAACCCTCCCCAGAATTTCCTTCAGCATTCTGAAAATAGCTATCTTGTTTTTTTTTTAGTATACAATTCAAATTCTTCCAGCTCCTACCCATTACACAATTCCATAGCCAATTCCAGGTTTTTATTTGTGCTATAATAAAATACCATAGACCGGTGGCTTAAACAAATATATTTTTCACAGTTTTGGAGGCTGGGAACTCCAAAACCAAGGTGCTGGCAGACTCAGTTCTTCCTGGCTTACAGATGGCTGCCTTTTTACTGTGTGTTCACATAGCTATTCTCAGTGCCTGTGTGTGGAGAGACAAAGGAGTGGGGTAGGAAAGGGAGAGAGAGAGAGGGAGATCTGATATCTCTGTTTTCCTCTTCTTATAAAGGCACTAATCCCATCATTAGAGTCATACTTTTATCACCTAATCTAAACTTAGTTATATCTCAAAGGAACAACTTTCAAATACCATCACACTGGGGTTTAGAGTACCAACATGTGAATTTTGGGAGGACACAAATCTTGGACCCATAAAAACATTGATCTTGGCAATGATTTTTTTGCATATGACACCAAAAGCACGGGGAACAAAAGCAAAAATATATGTGGGTCAACTTAAAACAAAAAAGCATCTATCTCCACAACATTGAAAACAATCTAAAGAGTGCAAAGGCAACTTATAACATGTGAAAGAATATTTCTAAATCATATATCTGAAAAGGGATTAATATCTAAAATACATATGGAGCTCCTAAACTTAATGGAAAAAAATAATAACCTGATTAAAATATAGCTAAAAGACTTAAATACACATTTTTTTCCAAAGAAGATATACAAATGGAACACAGATATATAAAAAAGATGTTGAACATCATTAAAAGGGAAATGCAAATGAAAACCACAAGGAGATATCACCTCACATCTGTCAGGATGGCCATTATGTAAAAAACAAAAACAGAAAACAGAATATAACAAGTGTTGGTGAGGATATGGAGAAATTGGAAGCCTGTGCATTCCTGGTTGTAATGTAAAATGATGCATCTGCTATAGAGAACAACATGGAGATTCCCCCCAAAATAAAAGTAGAAATACCATATAATGCAGCAATCTGGTTATTTGTACAAAAGTATCAAAGTTAGGATTTTAAAGAGATATCTGCCCTCTTGTGTTTATTGTAGTTTTATTAACAATAAACAAGAGGTGTAAATAACCTAAATGTTTATTGACACATAAATGGATAAAGACGATGTGTTATACATACGATAGAATATTAATCATAAATAAGACAGAAATCCTGTCATATGCTACAACATGGATAACTTTGAGGACATTACCCTATGTGAAATAAGCCAGTCACAAAAGAACAAATGCTACATGATTCCACTTATATAGGTATCTAAAGTAGTCAAATTCATCAGAGCAGAAAATAGAATTGTCTGGGTGGAGGGGGAAGTGGGGAGATGCTGTTCAATGGGTTTCAGTTATGTAAGATGAAAAATTTCCAGAGATCTATTATACAATTATACAATTGTGCTTAGAATTAACAATACTGTATTGTACACTTAAATTTTTGCTAATAGAGTAGTTATGTTGTTATGTGTTTTTTTTTTTCAATTTGTTCATTGTGGTACAATACACATAACATGAAAATTATCATCTTAACCATTTCTACATGTACAGATGAGTGATATTAAATACACTCATAATGCTGTGCAACTACCACCAACATCCTCTTTCTTAGCTCTTTCCATCTTGTGAAACTGAAACTCTATACTCCTTAAACAATAACTTTGCATTCTCCTCTTGACCCACCCCTGGAAAGTACATTCTATTTCCTTTTTTAAAAATTTTTTATGTTTATATTTTAATTACAGTTCATTAACATACTGTTTTATATTAGTTTTAGGTGTACAATATAGTAATTCAACACAACCATACATTACCCTGTGCTCATCACAACAAGTGCATTCCTTAATCTTCATCAGCAGTTTAACCCACCCCAACCCCCACCCCTCTGATAACTATCAGGTTGTTCTCAAGAATTAAGAGTCTGTTTCAGGGCGCCTGGGTGGCTCAGATGGTTAAACCTCTGCCTTCAGCTCAGGTCATGATCTCCAGGTCCTGGGATCAAGCCAGCTCCGCGGGGAGTGTGCTTCTCCCTCTCCCTCTGCCTCTTCCCTTGATTGTACTCTCTGTCTCTCTCTCTCTTAAAATAAATAAATAAATCTTTTAAAAAAGTGTTTCTTGATCTCTCTCTCTCTCTTATATTTTCCCTTTGCTTGTTTGTTTTGTTTCTTAAAGTCCACATATGATTGAAATCATATATTTGTCTTTTTCTGGCTTATTTCACATAGCATTATACTCTCTAGCTCCAACCATGTCATTGCAAATGGAAAGATTTCATTCTTTTTTATGGCTGAATAATATTCCATTGTATATGTACCACATCTTTTTATCCCTTCATTTATCAGTGGACATCAGTGTTGCTTCCATTTCTTGGCTATTGTAAATAATGTTGCTATAAACATCGGGGTGCACGTATCCCTTTGAATTAGTGTTCTTGTATTCTTAGAGTATTTACCTTGTAGTGCAATTGCTGGACCACAAGGTAGTTCTATTTTTAACTTTTTAAAGAAGCTCCATACTCTTTTCCACAGTGGCTGACTACTTTGCATTCCCACCAACAGTGAATGAGTGTTACTTTTCTCCACATCCTCACCAGCACCTGTTGTTTCTTCTGTTGTTGATTTTAGGCATTCTGATAGGTGTGAGGTGTATACAAACCCATTGTAGTTTTGATATGCATTTCCCTAATGATAAGCAATGATGAGAATTTTTTTTCATGTGTCTCTTGGTCATCTGTATGTCTTCTTTGAAGAAATGTTCATGTCTTCTGCACATTTTTAAATTGGATTATTTGTTTTTTGAGTGTTGAGTTTTATAAGTATTTATAAGTTTTGGCTACTAACCTTTTTTAAGATATACTATTTGCAAATATCTTCTCCAAATCCTTAGGTTGCTTTTTAGTTTTGTTGATTATTTCCTTCTCTTGGCAGAAGCTTTTTATTCTGATGTAGTCCCAAAAGTTTATTTTTCTTTTGCTTCCCTTGCCTCAGGAGACATATCTAGAGAAGTTGCTATGGTTGATTTCTAAGAGGTTATGGCCTGAGTTCTCTTCAAGGATTTTTATGGTTTCAGGTCTCACATTTAGAACTTTAATCCATTTGGAATTTATTTTTTGTGAATGGTGTAAGAATGTGGTCCAGTTTCATTCTTTTGCATGTTGCTGTCTAGGTTTCACAATACTGTTTGTTTAAGAGATTGGCTTTATCCCATTGAACATTCTTTACTGCTTTGTCAAAAATTAATTGACCATTTGTTCTGTTTATATCTGGGTTTTCTATTCTGTTCTATTGATCTAGCTATTTTTGTGATGGTACCATATTGCTTTCAATACTACAGCTTTGTAATATAATTTGAGGTCCAGAATTATGATGCCTCCAGCTTTGCTTTCTTTTTTCAAGATTGCTTTGGCTATTTGGGGTCTTCTGTGATTCCATACAAATTTTAGGATTGTTAGCTCGCATTCTGTGACAAATGCTGTTTGCATTTCGATAAGGATTGCATTAAAAGTGTAGATAGCTTTGGACAGTATAGACGTTTTAACAATATTTGTTCTTCCAAACAATGGCTTTACATTTCTTTGTGTCATCTTAATTTTTTTTCTTCAGTGTTTTATACTATTCAGAGTACAGGTCTTTCACCATTTTGATTAGGTTTATGCCTATCTAGGCATAATTCTCTTATAATATTTTTAATTTAAATCCATGTTGGTTAAGATATAGTGTATTATTAATTTCAGGGTAGAGTTTAGTGATCCATCAGTTGCATATAACACCCAGTGCTCATTACATCAAGTGCCCTCCTTAATACCCTTCACCGGGCTAACCCATCCTCCCACCCTCCTCCCCTCTGAAACCCTCAGATTGTTTCCCAGAGTCCATAGTCTCTCATGGTTCATCTCTCCCTCTGATTCCCCCACCTTCATTCTCCCCTTCCTTCTCCAATGTCTTCCATGCTATTCCTTATGCTCCACATATAAGTGAAACCATATGATAATTGTCTTTCTCTGCTTGACTTATTTCACTTAGCATAATCCTCTCCAGTTCCATCCATGTCAATGCAAGGGGTGGGTATTCATCCTTTCTGATGGCTGAGTAATATTCCATTGTATATATGGACCACACTTCTTTATCCATTCTTCTGTTGAAGGGCATCTTGGCTCTTTCCACAGTTTGGCTATGGTGGACGTTGCTGCTATGAACATTGGGGTGCATGTGCCCCTTCTTTTCACCTTATCTGTATCTTTGGGGTAAATATCCAGTAGTGCAATTGCTGGGTCATAGGGTAGCTCTAGTTTTAAATTTTGAAAGAACCTCCATACTGTTCTCCAACATGACGATACCTTCTGCTCTTGAAAGTATTGACTTTATGAAGAAAAGGTCCTGGAGTGCACTGCAGTGCCATGTGCCCTTTTTACCAGAACTTGGCACTTCAGTACGGTACCCTGTATGTGTTTCTTATGCCATGCTGTTGTATCTGAGTCTATTTTTGCTATCATTGCAGTCTTCTGAACTGATTCTTTGCCTTTTGTGGACTGTGATTGCTCTCTCTGGTGTTAGTAGGACCCAGGCAGGCCAGTTCTGATAAGGAATGCCTGCTTGGGAACTTGGTTATAGGACAGTAGTAACTGCAAAAATTGTATGGGACCACCAATCCTATGCCAGATCCCCTCAGTACTAGGGTGGCTGGAAGCTGTATATCAGTGTTGCTGGGGGCATGAGGCTAGGTGTGGCACCTAACAAAGGCTGGGCACAGCTGGGGCTCATGCCAGGCAGGGACTGGGAGTGCAGCTGGGTGATGTGCGACAGCTGGGCACAGTGTGGTGGCTGGGTGCCTCATGGCAGTAGGTGTTCACCTGGGAACTGGGTGCATTGCATGACAGAGGCTGAGGAAAGGCAGCTAGGTGCTGCATGCAAATTCACCTGGAGGTGCACGGGTGGGCATGGTGTAGTAAGGCAGCTGGAGTGAGCAGCTAGGGGAAGTGCACAAAGGTAGCTGGAGTCACACAGCTGGGCATTGTGTGGCAGACCTGCCCAGTGGCTGTGGCAGGTGTGCACCTTTAACAAAATTTGCCTTGAGCCCCAGGCCTAGGCTAGCAGGCTTGGAGTGGGCTTGTCCTTAGGAGAACTCATGGGCTTGTCACACTGTTAGCAGGTTAGTTAGCAAGTGTCTGTGCAGCCTTGCCTCTTGCAGGTGGCTCTGTGTTTATGCTGGGTGTAGGGGAGGAAAATGGCCCCTGCCAGCTCACTTGTTTTCAGAGAAGTCCCCCAATGTGCTCTGAAGTCAGTATGAACAGATCTGTTGCCCATTTGCCCCCTGGCATTTTGGAAGCCGCTGTTTTTATTTTGCCTCACTGCTTAGGCTGCTGTTTCTTTAAGGATAGTGACTGAAGTATCACTCACCCTCCAGGCTAATCCAGTGCTAATTCAGCAGACTTTTAATGCTCCACATTTGAAGTACCACTGTTTTTTAAACTCACGGAATTCAACCCATCTGGTTTTTAAAACCAAATGTTGTGGAGATTAGTCTACCCCTGGTGTGAGAGCCCATTTCTCTGCCCTCTCCACAAGAGCAGCTCCCTCCTGTGGGCAGCTTCTCTCTGCTTTTCTGACCTTTGTAAACTTTCAGATGTAGCTTCTTCTCTACATTTAGTTATGGAGTTACTTCTGCCAGACTTTGGATTGCTCTCAGATTTGTTGACTTGGATATGGAAGATATCTAGTAGAAAACATGGGATGAGGTAAGCTCAGGGTCCTCCTACTCTGCCATCTTCCCAAGCTCTCACATTCCACTTTCTACTTTTATGATTTTTACTACTCTAAGTATCTCATATATGTGGATTCATACAATATTTGTCTTTTTGTGATTGGTTTATTTCACTTGGCAGAGTGTCCTCAAGTTTTATCCATGTTGTAGTATATATCAGAATTTCTTTCCTTATTAAAGCTGAATAATATTCCATTGTATATATGTGTATATATATAAATATATATACCAAATTTTGCTTATCTATTCATCCATCAAGAGACACTTGGGTTACCTACATGTTTTACTAATATGGATAATGCTGCTATGAACATGGGTGTACAAATATCTCTTTGAGACCCTGCTTTTGGTGATCTTGATCATCTTTTCATGTGTTTATTGGCCATTGGTATATGTTCTTTGTAGAAATGTATTTTCATGCCCTTTGTCCATTTTTGAATTTTTTTTTTTGCTGACCTTTGAGAGTTCTCTATTAATCCCTTATCAGATATATAATTTCCAAATATTTTATTCCATTGCATGGGTTGCCTTATTACTCTGCTGATATTGTTGTTTTAACTGTTTTTTAAAATTTTTATGAAGTACAATTTGTCTATGTTTTCTTTTACCATCTGTGCCCTTGGAATCATATACAATAAATCATTACCAAATCCCATGTTATGAAGCTTTTTTCATGTTTTCTTCTAAAAGTATTTTGGTTTAATGTCTTTGATACATTTTGACTTAGTTTTTAATATGTTCTTAGGTAGGGGTCCAACTTCATTCTTTAATATGTGGATATCCAGTTTTCCCAACACCATTTGTTGAAAAAGTTGTCCTTTCCCCAGTGAATGGTCTTGACACTCTTGTTGAAAATCATTTGACAATGTATGCAAGGATTTATTTCTGGGATCTCTATTGTATTCCATTGGCCTATATGTTAGTCTTTATACCAGTGTCACACTGTTTTTATTAGTGTATCTTTGTAAGAATTTTTGAAATCAGGAAATGTGAGTTCTCCAGTTTTGATCTTTATTTTAAAAGTTGATATTCAGGGTCTTTTGAGATTCCACATGAATTTTTAGGTGTTTTTTTAGGTGTTTTTTTCTTCAAAAAATGTTATTTAAATTTTAGTAGCAATTGGTTTGAACCTGGATTGCTTTGGGTACATCTTAACAATATGTACAATTGCTTTGTTAACATTTTAACAATATTAAGTCTCCTAATTCATGAACAGGAGATGTGTTTCCACTTACATTATATGTTTATTACCAAAATAATAAATAATGGAAAAAGTGATTGGAAGCAACCTCACATGAATTTGAAACATTTATTAAGTACCAATTTGGTGCTAGGCCTTTTATAAAATGTATTATACATCCTTGCACATGCACGCACGCACACACACACAAACACACACACACACGTGCCATGGTGCTCCAATATCATGCGGAAATCAGAGATGTAAACTAAGAGCAGAGTATTAAGCGATATAGTAGGGGTAAAGAAGATGTATCATGGGGAATCAGAGGAGAAAGGTAGTTAAATCTTTGCAGATGTAGGGCAGTGGGGACATTTTTTTTTGTTTTTACCAGAAATAACATTGAGCTTAGTCTTAAAGAATAGGAAGGTAAAGTGGGAGTATAGGAGTGAGGAGGAAATGAACATTTCAGATTCCATTCTCTTTTATAGCTGACTAATATTCATGTACATATGAATATTCATATATATCCCATTCTCTTTATCCATTCATCATTTGATGGACACTTGGGCTCTTTCCATAATTTGGCAATTATAGATAATGCTGCTATAAACATCAGAGTGCATGTATGTCTTTGAATTAGTATTTTTGCGTTCCTTGGGTAAATACCTAGTACTGCAATTGCTGGATGATAGGGTAGTTCTATTCTTCACTTTTTGAGGAAGTTTCATACTGTTTTTCAGAGTCACTGCACCAATTTGCATTCCCACCAGCAGTGTAAGAATGTTCCCCATTCTCCACATCTGCACTAACACCTGTTGTTTCTTGTGTTGTTAATTTTTTGCCATTCTGACAGGTTTGAGGTGATATCTCGTAGTTTTGATTTGTATTTCTCTGATGATGAGTGATGTTGAGCATCTCTTCATTTGTCTGTTGGCCATCTGTATGTCTTCTTTGGAAAAACGTCTATTCATGTTTTCTGCCGATTTTTAAACTGGATTATTTGTTTTTTGGGTGTTGAGTTTTAAAAGTTCTTTGTATATTTTGGATACTGTTTATCAGATATGTTATTTGCAATTATCTTCTCCCATTCCATAGGTTGTCTTTCATTTATTTTTTAATTAATTCAAAGATATATTTATTTACTTGAGAGAGAGAGGGAGAGAGAGCAAACAGGGGGAGGGGCAGAGGGGGAGGAAGAGAGAAACTTAAGCAGACTCTGTGCTGAGTGCAGGGATTGACTCAGGGCTCAATCTCACAACTCTGAGATCACGACCAGAACCGAGACCAAGAGTTGGACGCTTAACCAACTGCACCACCCAGGTGCCCCAGTAGCCTTTTATTTTTGTTGATTATTTCCTTCATGTGCAGAACCTTTTTATTTTGATGTAGTCCCAATAGTTTATTTTTCCTTTTGTTTCCCTTACCTTAGGAGACATATCTAGAAAGAAGTTGCTACAGCTTATGTCAAAGAGGTCACTGCCTGTGTTTTTCTCTAGGATTTTTATGGTTTCAGGTCTCACATTTAGGTCTTTAATCCATTTTGAATTTATTTTTGTGTGTGGTGTAAGAAAGTCCCATCCCCAACTTTTACTTATGTTTTCCTTCCCCCACAAATGTTAATGTCCTTTTCTCTTCTCTATCTGTTCACATATATCCCACCAAGAAGATTTTCCTTTAAATTCATCTCTAGGTACACCTGGGTGGCTCAGTCGGTTAAGCATCTGCCTTCAGCTCAGGCCATGATCTCAGGGTCCTGGGATCGAATCCCACATTGAGCTCCTTCCTCGGTGGACAGCCTACTTCTTCTTCTCCCTCTGCCCCTTCCCCTGCTCATGTGCGCGTGCTCTCTCTCTGTCAAATAAATGAATAAAATCTTTAAAAAAAAGAAACTAATCTCTAGACCAACCTCACCCATTCCAATTATTCCTTCCCTGCAAATTGTTGATTATAAACTGCTCAACATTGCTTTGTTCAAATTGGCATAGTATACCTAAACTTTAATACACATCAGTAAGTAATTTATATATCTGCTATTCTGCATTGTATATCTGAGTTCTATCATTACTTCTTCAAATATTCTTGCTAAATTACTCAACACTATCAAACATGAGATTCTTATAACTTCCTTATTACATTTATTTCAATAGACTGAGCTGTCATAAAAAAGTAATTTTCTTCCTTATTGAGTTGGGTTAAATACTAGGAAAAGTAGCACAATATAGCTGTTTGAGTCTAATGGAGTCATTGGGTTGCTTCCAATGAAATAACTGATTATGTAGCTTCTTTTTTTTATTATTATATTATGTTAGTCACCATACAGTACTTCAATAGTTTTGAGGTAGTGTTCCATGATTCATTGTTAGCATATAACGCCCAGTGCTCCATGCAATATGTGTCCTCCTTAATACCCATACCGGGCTCACCCATCCACGACTCTCTCCCCTCTAAAACCCTCAGTTTGTTTCTTGGAATCCATGGTCTCTCACGGTTTGTCTCCCCTTCCCATTCTCCCCTACGCTTCATTTTCCCCTTCCTTATCCTAATGTCCTCCATGCTATTCTTTATGTTCCACAAATAAGTGAAACCATATGATAAATGACTTTCTCCGCTTGGCCTATTTCACTTAGCATAATCTCCTCCACTCCCATTCATGTTGATGCAAAAGTTGTTTCTGATGGCTGAGTAATATTCCATTGTATATATGGACCACATCTTCTTGATCCATTTGTCTGTTGAAGGGCATCTTAGCTCTTTCCACAGTTTGGTTATTGTGGACATTGCTGCTATGAACATTGGGGTGCATATGGCCCTTCTTTTAACTACACCTGTGTCTTCGGGGTAAATACCCAGTAGTGCAATTACTGGGTCATAGGGTAGCTCTATTTTTAATTTTCTGAGGCACCTCCACACTGTTTTCCAAAGTGGCTGTACCAACTTACATTCCCACCAACAGTGTAAGAGTGTTCCCTTTTCTCCACAACCTCTCCAACATTTGATGTTTCTTGCCTTGTCAATTTTTGCCATTCTAAGTGGTGTAAGGTGGTATCTCAATTTGGTTTTGATTTGAATTTCCCTGATGGCTAATGATGATGAACATTTTTTCATGTGTCTGTTAACCATTTGTATGTCTTCTTTTGAGAAGAGTCTGTTGATGTCTTCTACCCATTTTTTGACTTGTTTTTTGTGGGAGGGCGGGGATCTGTTGAGTTTGAGAAGTTCTTTATAGATCTTAGATATCTGCCCTTTGTCTGTAGTGTCATTTGCAAAAATCATCTCCCATTCCGTGGGCTGCCTCTTTGTTTTGTTGACTGTTTCCTTTGCTGTGCAGAAGCTTTTTATCTTGAAGTCCAAAAAGTTCATTTTCGCTTTGTTTCCCTTGCTTTTGGAGATGTCTTGAAAGAAGTTGCTGTGGCCGATGTTGAAGAGGTTACTGCCTATTTTCTCCTCTAGGATTTTGATGTATTCCTGTCTCCCATTGAGGTCTTTCATCCAGTTTGAGTTTATCTTTGAGTATGGTGTAAGAGAATGGTCCAGCTTCATTCTTCTGTATATACCTGTCCAATTTTCCCAGCACCATTTATTGAAGAGACTGTCTTTTTTCCATTGCATATTTTCCCCTGCTTTGTCAAAGATTATTTGAACATAGAGTTGAAGGCCCATATCTGGGCTCTCCATTCTGTTCTATTGGTCTATATGTCTGTTTTTGTGCCAGTACCATGCTGTCTTGGTGATCACTGCATTGTAATATAGCTTGAAATCAGGCAACGTGAAGCCCCCAGCTTTGTTTTTCTTTTTCAACATTTCCTTGGCGATTCGGGGTCTTTTCTGATTCCATACAAATTTTAGGGTTGTTTCTTCCAGCACTTTGAAAAATGCCATTGGAATTTTTATTGAGATGGCATTGAAAGTATAGATTGTTCTGGGCAGCATAGACATTTTAACAATGTTTATTCTTCTGATCCATGAGAATGGAAAGTTTTTCCATCTTTTTGTGTCTTCTTCAATTTCTTTCATGAGTGTTCTGTAGTTCCTAGAGCATAGATCCTTTACCTCTTTGGTTAGGTTTATTCCAAGGTATCTTATGGTTTTTGGTGCTATTGTAAATAGAATCCATTCTTTAATTTCTCTTTCTACAGTTACATTGTTAGTGTATAAGAAAGCAGTTGATTTCTGTGCACTGATTTTGTATCCTGCCACATTCCTGAGTTGCTGTATGAGTTCTAGTAATTTGGGGGTAGCGTCTTTTGGGTTTTCCAAATAAAGTATCATGCCGTCTGGGAAGAGAGAGAGCTTGACTCCTTCTTTGACAATTTGAATATCTTTTATTTCTTTTTGTTGCCTGATTGTTTTTGCTGGGAATGCTAGTACTATGTTGAACAATAGTGATGAGGGTGGGCATCCTTTTTGTGTTCCAGACCTTAAGGGAAAAGCTCTTAGCTTTTACCCATCAAGAATGATATTCCCTGTGGGCTTTTCATAGATGAATTTTATGAAATCGAGGAATGTTCGCTCTATCCCTATACTCTGAAGAGTTTTAATCAGGAAAGGATGCTTTATTTTGTCAAATGCTTTTTCTGCATCAATTGAGAGGACCATATGGTTCTTCTCTCTCCTCTTATTAATATGTTCTATCACATTGATTTAAGAATGTTGAACCACCCTTGCATCCCGGGGATAAATCCCACTTGGTCGTGGTGGATGATCCTTTTAATGTATTGTTGGATCCTATTAGCTAGGATTTTGTTGAGGATTTTGGAATCCATATTCATCAGGGATATCAGTCTGAAATTCTCCTTTTTGATGGGGTCTTTGCCTGGTTTGGGGATCAAGGTAATGCTGGCCTCATAGAATGAGTTTGAAAGTTTTCCTTCTGTTTCTATTTTTGAAACAGCTTCAAGAGAATAGGTATTATTTCTTCTTTAAATGTTTGGTAGAATTCCCCAGGGAATCCATCGGGCCCTGGACTCTTGTTTTTGGGGAGGTTTTTGATCTCTTTTCTATCTAGGTATTCGTCTATTCAGGTTGTCAATTTCTTCCTGTTTCAGTCTTGGCAGCTTATAGATTTCCAGGAAGGCATCCATTTCTTTAAGTTTGCTTAATTTTTTGGCATATAGTTGTTGATAATAATTTCTAATAATTGTTTCAATTTCCTAGGTGTTAGTCGTGATCTCTCCCCTTTCATTCATAATTTTATTAATTTGGGTCCTCTTTTCTTTTGGATAAGTCTGGCCAGTGGTTTATTGATCTTATTAATTCATTCAAAGAACCAGCTTCTAGTCATTGATCTGCTCTACTATATTTCTGATTTCTAATTCATTGATCTCTGCTCTAATCTTAATTATGTCTCTTCTAATTCATGGCTTAGGCATCACTGTTGCTTTTTTCTCCAGATCTTTAAGGTGTAAAGTTAGTTGGTGAATTTGGGATTTTTCTATTTTTTTGAGTGAGGCATGGATGGCTATGTATTTCCACCTTAGGACCACCTTTGCAGTATCCCATAGGTTTTGGACCAATGTGTTTTCATTTTCATTGGTTTCCATGAATTGTTTAAGTTCTTTGATTTCCTGGTTGACCCAAACATTCTTGAGCAGAGTGGTCTTTAGCTTCCAAGTGTTTGAGTTTCTGCCAATTTTTTTCTTGTGATTGAGTTCCAGTTTTAAAGCATTATGGTCTGAGAATATGCAGGGGATAATCTCAATCTTTTGGTGTCTGTTGAGACCTGATTTGTGACCCAGTATGTGGTCTATTCTAGAGAAATTTCCATGTGCACTTGAGCAAAATGAGTATTCTGTTGTTTTGGGGAGGAATATTTTGTATATATCTATGAGGTCCTTCTGGTCCAGTGTGTCATTCAAAGCTCTTGTTTCTTTGATCTTCTATTTAGATGATCTGTCTATTGGTGAGAGTGGAGTGTTGAGGTCTCCTACAATTAATGTAATATTATCAATATGTCTCTTTATTTTGGTTAGCAGTTGGCTTATGTAGTTGGCTGATCCCATGTTGGGGGAATAGATATTTACACTTGTTAGACCTTCTTATTGGATAGATCCTTTAAGAATGATATAGTGTCCTTCTGTGTCTCTAGCTACAGTCTTTAGCTTAAAATCTAATTTGTCTGATATAAGAATTGCTACCCCAGCTTTCTTTTGAGGTCTGTTGGCATGAAAGATTGTTCTCCATCCTTTCACTTAGGTTCAAAGTGAGTCTCTTGTAGACAACATATGGATGGGTCCCGTGTTTTTATCCAATCTGCTACCCTGTGCCATTTTATGGGAACATTTAGGCTATTCACATTGAGAGTGATTATTGAAAGATATGATTTTATTGTCATCATTTTGCCTGTGAAGTCCTTGTTTCTCTAGATTGTCTCTGTAAATTTCTGTTCTATATCACTCTTGGGGTCTTTCTCCTTTTGTAGAACCCCCCTTAATATTTCTTGCATTGCTGGCTTGGTGGTCACATATTCTTTCAGTTTCTCTGGTCCTGGAAGCTTTGTATATCTCCATCCATTCTAAATGACAGCCTTGCCGGATAAAGTATTCTTGGCTGCATGTTCTTCTCATTTACTACCCTGAATATGTCTTGCCAGGCCTTTCTGGCTTGCCAGGTCTCTGTGGATAGGTCTGACATTATTCTGATGTTCCTCCCTCTGTACGTAAGGAATCCCTTCTCCCTAACTGTCCATAAGATGGTTTCCTTGGTACTAAGATTTGCGAGTTTTACTATGACATGCCGGGGCATTTGTCCGTTCTCCTTTATCTTGGGAGGGGTCCTCTCTGCCTCCAGGACATGAATGTTTGTTTCATTCCCCAGATTAGGGAAGTTCTCAGCTATGATTTTCTCAAGTACATCTCTTGTCTTCTCTCTCTCTCTCCACCCCCTCAGGGATCCCAATACTTTTGAAATTGGAACATTTCATGGCATCACTCTCATTCTGTTTTCATGGATTTTAAGCTGCTTGTTCCAGGCCTCCTTCTGTTCCTTCTTTTCTATCAGTTTGTCTTCTAGATCACTAATTCATTCTTCTGCCTCATTTACCCTAGCTGTTAGAGTATCTAGATTAGATTGGATCTCATTGATAGCCTTTTTAAGTTCTGCCAGATGATCTCTCATTTCTGCCCTTAGAGAATCTATTTTGCCATTAATGGTTTTCTCCAGCCTCGCTATTGTCTTCATACTGTTACCCTGAAGTTTATTTCTGATATCTTGTTTATATCAATATCCATTTGTAAATCTGGGCAGAATTCACATTCTCTGAGGTTTTTGTGTTTTGCGGGTTCCTCCTCTTAGTCATTCTGTTGAGGGGTGGTTGAGGGAATGTAGAGTCCCACAACCCAAGTACGATGTACCTGTTTTATAGGGACCTTAAGGTTGTTGTCTTCTTGTTTTTCCAACCTATCTTCTGGGGGAGGGGCCAGCTGGGCTGTTGCTCAGGCAACCCTCTTTGGGCAGAGATGCCCTTTTCCCGGGGGGGGGATGAGCTCAGTGAAAACCGGTTTTGGGGAGCTTTTTTTCTCTGGCGGCTTTCCCTGGCAGCTTTCTGCCTCTCTTCTGAGAGTCAGAGCAGAAGTGACCATATCCAACCTCTGTCTCAGAACAGAGAGATTGCAGTCTGTTCTTCAGTGAGCTCTCTAGGCCACACTGTCTCCGTTTCTGTCTGTGCTGCTAAAGACTGCAGCATCCTGGATTTTGTGCGCCCCCAGCCCTCGTTTCCAGGTCCAGGCACGTTTCTGCCCTTTGTGATTCTAAAACCGCCAGCTGCCCCCAGAATGCACGTGCGCCCCCTCAGCTCCAGGTTTTGGTCCGAGGGCTGCCCTAAAGTCCTTTTCCCACCACTAACAGTCTGTGGGTCTGTGCCCCATCCCCAGTGTGGGAGGCTTTTGTGCTCCTGTGTTATTTCACCTTCCCAGCTCAAGTGCTTATGGCAACTCCTTCACCTTCCATTTAGCTTCCAATATCTGCCCACAGAATCATGGCTCCCTACTTCATACCTCAAAACCAACTGACAGAGATATTCTGTTTGTAGAGATCCAGATATATCTTCTTACATCTCAGGCGGATTTCATGGGTTTTCAGAGTGGTCTCATAGATATCCAGCTCAATTCAGGGGACTGGTTGAAATAGGGTCCCCTACTCCTTGGCCATCTTTGCCTGAATCGCCTATGCAGCTTATTTTAATATGTGTACAAGATTCTATGAATTGCTTATCTGACTTCTATTTTTTATAAAAGATAATGTCAGAGAATTTAATTTCCACAGATTGAAAAACAACGATAAAATTATCCTCAAAATATGTACACTAGGAAGCAGGCAAGGAGGACTCTAACTAACATTATCTTCAGAAAATTATATATTTTCTCTGAGTCTCACTTTCTTCAATTGCCACTTGAAGTGGCTCAACTAGATGAGTACTTTCTACACATTAGAATCACTTGGGGGAACATTTAAAATATATCCAAGTCCACCCCTCACTAATGAAGACAGAATCTCTGGGGATGGGCTCCAAACATTTGGTATTTTCTTAAATGCTCCCCTCATGCTTCTAATGTGTAGGCAAGATGGAGCACCACTGTGATTCATGACCTCTAAATTCCTCTGATTCATGTGTGTGTGTATGCACGTGCACACTGAAGCCAAAATAGTTCCTGGAAATATACATCTCTGAAGTCCTAATAGAAGTTCACTAACAATAAGATTCAATATGCAAATATTGTTTTATATGCAATGACCCAAGTACATAACTAATGAGCAAAGCTACTTAGTTTATATTATGGTAGCATATGCTTTGTCCTATGTGTCTTCATAACTTCTTATTATAGAAATATATGTTTCTCCTTCAGCTAATTATAAACTGTGTGAGAGAAAGGCTTGTCTTATTTATTTTTTTATTTCTCCATAGCAATTACAGCATTTCTCTGCATAGTTTAAGTCCTCAATAACTATTTGTTCAATAAGTAATTAAATAGTGCAATACTTTATGTGTTGACCAATTGCACTATGCTAATGACTGACCCTATAGTTTTGACTTCCTTATTAAGTATTATGCTCTATATACCTAAATTAAATTAAGCTTACCCATTGTAACTACATTTAATTGTTTATTTATCATAGGAACCTATAGTTTTGGTAGCCCAACATACATCTCCCATAGAGAATTCAGATTTTCTGTATGGCTGTGGTAGAGCTCATCCCACTTTCTGCTCTATTAGAGGAGAGGGTATTTAATACAAATGTCAGTCAGAGTACACCATTGCCCTGGCCACAGTGATTGGTTTAATACTGACCATATGACCTAGGTTGGGCCAAGCAGAAACATGGGGTGGCAATATAGAATATGAAGGAATGAACAAAAAACCCAGGCTTTGAGGAAACACTGTTTATAATTACCAGTTAACCAGACTTATCAAGGAAAAAAAAAAGAAGTACTCAAATAAATAAACCTATAAATGATAGAGGAGAAATAACCAACACCACAGAAATACAATTAAAAAAGATTATGAAAAACTATATGTCAACAAATTGGACAAGCTAGAAGAAATTGATAAATTCCTAGAAACATATAAACTGCCAAAACTGAAAGAGGAAGAAATAGAAAATTAGAACAGACCAGTAACCAGGAAAGAAATTGAGTCAGTAATTAAAACAAACCAACAAACAAGCAAAAACAAAACAAAAAAACCTTCCAGCTAACTTTTGTCAAGGCCCAGATGGCTTCTCAGGCATATTCTACCAACCATTTAAAGAGTTCATTCCATTTCTTCTCAAATTATTCTAAAAAATAGAAAAGGAAAGAAAACTTCCAAATTGATTCTATGAGGCCAGCAATACCATGATACCAAATCCAGATAAAGACACAACAAATAAAAAACGACTACAGATTTCTTATGAACATAGGTGCAAAAATCCTCAACACAATACAAGCAAATAAAATCCAATAATACAAGAAAAAATCACTCACCATGATCAAGTGGGTTGCAGGAATGATTCAATATGCACAAATCAATCAATGTGATAATCACATTAATAAAAGAAAGGATAGTAAACAAACGATTACTTCAATACACGCAGAAAAAGCATTTGACAAACTACAACATCCATTCATGATAAAAAAAAAAAAAAACCTCAACAAAGTAGGTTCAGAGAGAACATACCTCAGAATAATAAAGGTAATATATGAAAAACACACAGCTAACACCATACTTAATAGGAAAAAGCTGAGATTTTTTCCTCTAAGGTCAGGAACAAGACAAGGATGTCCACTCTCAACACATTTATTCAACGCAGTACTGGAAGTCCTAGCCACAGCAATCAGACAACAAAAAGAAATAAAACATCCTAATTGGTAAGAAATAAGTAAAATTTTCACTATTTACAGTTTAGATGATACTATTTATACAAAACCTGAAAGACTCCACCAATAAAGTGCCGGAACTGATAAAGGAATTTAGCAAAGCCACAGGATACAAAATGAGTGTACAGAAATCTGTTGCATTGCTATACCAAAAAAGAAGCTGCAGAAAGAGAAATTAAGAGAACAAAACCATTTACAATTGCACTAAAAATAAAAAGATACCTAGAATAAAACTAAAAGAATGATACTCTGAAAATTATAAAACACTGATGAAAGAAATTGGGAGATAAAACAAAAAAATGAGAAACTATTCTATGCTCATCAATTGAAAGAAAAATATTTTAAAATGTCTATAGTACCCAAAGCAATCTACACATTTACTGCAATCTTATCAAAATACCAACAGCCCCTTCAACAGATAAATGGATAAAGAGATGTAGTCCATATATACAATGAAATATTACTCAGCCATCAGAAAAGATGAATACCCAACTTTTGCATCAACATGGATGGGAATGGAGGAGATTATGCTAAGTGAAATAAGTCAAGCAGAGAAAGTTAATTATCATATGGTTTCACTTATTTGTGGAACATAAGGAGCATGGAGGACATTAGGAGAAGGAAGGGGAAAATGAAGGGGGGGAAATCAGAGGAGGAGACGAACCATGAGAGACTATGGATTCCAAGAAACAAACTGAGGGTTTCAGAGGGGAGGAGGGTGGGGGGATGGGTTAGCCTGGTGATGGGAATTAAGGAGGGCATGTATTGGGGCGCCTGGGTGGCTCAGTCATTAAGTGTCTGCCTTTGGCTCAGGTCATGATCCCAGAGTCCTGGGATCGAGCCCCGCATCGGGTTCCCTGCTCGGCAGGAAGCCTGCTTCCCCTCTCCCACTCCCCCTGCTTGTGTTCCCTCTCTCACTGTCTCTCTCTGTCAAATAAATAAATAAAATCTTTAAAAAATAAAAAAAGAAGGGCATGTATTGCATGGAGCACTGGGTGTTATATGCAAACAATGAATCATGGAACACTACATCAAAAACTAATGATGTACTGTATGGTGACTAACATAACATAAAAAAAAAGCATAATCTACAAAACTAAAAAAAAAAAAATACCAATAGCAATTTTCACAAAACTAAGACAAATAATCCTAAATTTATATGGGACCACAAAAGACTCTGAATAGCCAAGGCAATCTTGAAAAAGAAAAGCAATGTTGGAAGCATCACAATTCTGGACTTGAAGTTATATTGCAAAGCTGTAGTGATCAAAGCAGTACGGTACTGGCACAAAAATAGAAACATAAGTCAATGGAACAGAATAGAAACCACAGAAATGAATCCACAACTATATCAGCAAGTAATCTTTGACAAAGCAGTAAAGGATATTCAGTGAGCAAAATACATTCTCTTCACCAAATGGTTTTGGGGAAACTGGACAGCAACATGCAAAAGAATGAAACTGGGTCACATTTTTTTAGATTAAAAAATCAATTAACATATAGTGTATTATTAGTTTCAGAGGTAGAGTTTAGTGATTCATCAGTTGCATATAACACCCAGTGCTCATTACATCAAGTGCCATCCTTAATGAACACCAGCCAGTTATGCCATCCCCCCACACACCTCCCCAACAGCAACCCTCAGGTGGCATCCTATAATTAAGAGTCTCTTATGATTTGTTACCCTCTCTGATTTCCTTTTATTTTATTTTTCCCTCCCTTACCCTATGTTCATCTATATTGTTTCTTAAATTCCACATATAAGTGAACACATATAATAATTCTTTCTCTGACTGACTTATTTCACTTAGCATGATACCCTCTGGTTCCACCCAAATCTTTGCAAATGGTAAGATTTCATTTTTTTTGATGGCTGAGTAATATTTCTCTCTCTCTCTCTCTCTCTGTATATATATATATATATATATATATATATATATATATATATACCACCATTTCTTTATACATTCATCTGCCAATGGACATCTGGGCTCTTTCCATAATTTGCCTATTGTGGACATTGAGGTTATAAACATTGGTGTGCATGTGGCCCTTTGAATCACTATGTTTTTGGTCATTGGATAAATACCCAGTAGTGCAGTTGCTGGGTGGTAGGGTAGCTCTATTTTCACCTATTTGAGGAACCTCCATACTGTTTTCCAGAGTAGCTGCACCAGCTTGCATTCCTACCAACAGTGTAGGAGGGCTCCCCTTTCTCCACATCCTCGCCAACATCTGTCATTTCCTGACGTGTTCAGTTTAGCCATTCTGACTGGTGTGAGGTGGTATCTCATTGAGGTTTTGATTTGTATTTCCTTGATGAGGAGTGATGTTGAGCACCTTTTCATGTGTCTGTTGACCATTTGGATGTCTTCTTTACAGAAATGTCTGTTCATGTTTTCTGCCCATTTCTTTTTTTTTTTTTAAGGAATTCTTTTTTTTTAAGATTTTATTTATTTATTTGACAGAGAGAGAAAGAGAGAGCACAAGCAGGGGAGTGGCAGGCAGAGGCAGAGGGAGAAGCAGGCTCCCCGCAGAGCAGGGGGAGCCTGATGTGGGACTCGATCCCAGGACCCTGGGATCATGATCTGAGCCGAAGGCAGTCGCTTAACCAACTGAGCCATCCAGGTGCCCTTCTGCCCATTTCTTGATTGGATTATTTGTTCTCTGGGTGTTGACTTTGATAAGTTCCTTAAAGATTTTGGATACTAGCCTTTTATCTGACATGTCATTTGCAAATATCTTCTCCCATTCTGTCGGTTGTCCCTTGGTTTTGTTGACTGTCCTTTGCTGTGCAAAAGTTTTTTATCTTGATGAAGTCCCAATAGATCATTTTTGCCCTTGCTTCCCTTGCCTTTGGCGATGTTTCTAGGAAGAAGTTGCTGCGGCTGAGGTCTAAGAGGGTGCTGCCTGTGTTCTCCTCAAGGATTTTGATAGATTCCTGTCTCACATTGAGGTCTTTCATCCATTTTGAGTCTATTTTTGTGTGTGGTGTAAGGAAATGGTCCAGTTTCATTCTTCTGCATGTGGCCATCCAATTTTCCCAACACCATTTGTTGAAGAGACTGTGTTTTTCCATTGGACATTTGTTCCTGCTTTGTCGAAGATTAGTTGACCATAGAGTTGAGGGTCCATTTCTGGGCTCTCTATTTTGTTACATTAATCTATGTGTCTGTTTTTGTGCCAGTACCACACTCTCTTGATGATCACAACTTTGTAATAGAGATTAAAGTCCGGAATTGTGATGCTACCAGCTTTGATTTTCTTTTTCAACATTCCTCTGGCTATTCAGGTCTTTTCTGGTTCCCTATAAATTTTAGGATTATTTGTTCCATTTCTTTGAAAAAAAGTGGGTGGTATTTTGATAGGGATCACACTGAATGTGTAGATTGCTCTAGGTAGCATAGACGTTTTCACAGTATTTGTTCTTCTAATCCATGGAACGTTTTTCCATTTCTTTGTGTCTTCCTCAATTTCTATCATGAGTATTCTAAAGTTTTCTGATTACAGATTCTTTGCCTCTTTGGTTAGATTTATCCCTAGGTATCTTATGGTTTTGAGTGCAGTTGTAAATGGGATCGACTCCTTAATTTCTCATTCTTCTGTCTTGCTGGTGTAGAAACACAACTGATTTCTGTGCATTGATTTTATATCCTGCCACTTTACTGAATTCCTGTATGAGTTCTAGCAGTTTGGGGGTGGACTCTTTTGGGTTTTCCAAATAAAGTATCATATCATCTGCAAAGAGTGAGAGTTTGACTTCTTCTTTGCTGATTCAGATGCCTTTTATTTCTTTTTGTTGTCTGATTGCTGTGGCTAGGACTTCTAGTACTATGTTGAATAGCAGTGGAGATAGTGGATATCCTTGCCGTGTTCCTGACCTTAGGGGAAAAGCTCTGTTTTTCCCCATTGAGAATGATATTCGCTGTGGGTTTTTCATAGATGTCCTTTATGATATTGAGTTATGTTCCCTCTATCCCTACACTGTGAAGAGTTTTAATCAAGAAAGGATGCTGTACTTTGTCAAATGCTTTTTCTGAATCTATTGAGAGTATTGTATGGTTATGTTCTTTCTTTTATTAATGTATTGTATCACATTGCTTGATTTGTGGATGTTGACCCAACCTGCAGCTCAGGAATAAATCCCACTTGGTTGTGGTGAATAATCTTTTTAATGTACTGTTGGATTCTATTTGATAATATTTTGGTGAGAATTTTTGCATCCATGTTCATCAGGGATATTCGTCTGTAGTTCTCCTTTTTGATGAGGTCTTTGCCTGGTTTGGGGATCAAGGTGATGCTGGCCTCATAAAATGAGTTTGGAAGTTTTCTGTCCATTTAGATTTTTTGGAACCGTTTCAGGTGAATAGGTATTAATTCTTCTTTAAATGTTTGGTAGAATTCCCCTGGGAAGCCATCTGGCCCTGGGCTCTTTATTGGGAAATTTTTGATTGCTGCTTCAATTTCCTTAGTGGTTATGGGTCTATTCAGGTTTTCTATTTCTTCCTGGTTCAGTTTTTTTAGTTTATACTTCTCTAGGAATGCATCCATTTCTTCCATATTGTCTAATTTGCTGGCATATAGTTGCTCATAATATGTTCTTATGATTGTATTTCTTTGGTGTTGTTTGAGATCTCTCCTCTTTCATTCATGATTTTATTTAATTGGATTAGAAATGATTAGAAATCTTTTCTTTTTGATAAGCCTTGCCAGGGGTTTATCAATCTTATTAATTCTTTCTAATAACCAATTCCTACTTTTGTTGATCTGTTGACCCTTCTTTTCATATTTCATTTATTTCTGCTCTGATCTTTATTATTTCCTTCTGGCTTTAGGCTTTATTTGCTGTTCTTTCTCCAGCTCCTTTAGGTGTAGTGTTAGGTTGTGTATTTGAGACCTTTCTTGTTTCTTGATAAAAGCTTGAATTGCTATATACTTTCCTCTTAAGACCACTCTACTGCATCCCAAAGTTTTTGGACAGTTGTGTTTTCATTTTCATTTGTTTCCATGAATTTTTTAATTTTTCTTTAATTTTCTGGTTAACCCATTCATTCTTTAGTAGGTTATTCTTTAGCCTCCATTTACTTGAGTTTTTTCCAACTTTCCTCTTTGGATTGAGTTCTAGTTTCAAAGCATTGTGGTCCAAAAATATGCAAGGAATGATCCCAATCTTTTGGTACTGGTTGAGACCTGATTTTGTGACCCAGGATGTGATGCATTCTGGAGAATGTTCCATGAGCACTAGAAAAGAATGTGTATTCTGTTGCTTTGGGATGGAATGTTCTGAATATATCTGTGAAGTCCATCTGGTCCAGTGTGTCACTTAAAGCCTTTATTTCCTTGTTGATCTTTTGCTTAGATGATCTGTCCATTTCAGTGTGGGGGGTGTCAAAGTCCCCTATTATTATTGTATTATTGTCAATGTGTTTCTTTGATTTTGTTATTAATTGGCTTATATAATTGGCTGCTCCATATTAGGGACATAGATATTTACAATTGTTAGATCTTTTCATTGGATAGACCCTTTAGTATGATATAGTGTCCTTCCTCATCTCTTATTATAGTCTTTGTTTCAAAATCTATTTTGTCTGGTATAAGGATTGCCACCCCAGCTTTCTTTTGATGTGCATTAGCATGGTAGATGGTTTTCTACCCCCTCACTCTAAATCTGGAGGTTTCTTTGGGTCTAAAATGAGTCTCTTGCAGATAGCATATTGATGGGTCTTGTTTTTTTTTTTTTTTTAATCCAATCTGATACTCTGTGTCTTTTGATTGGGCCATTTAGCCCATTTACATTCAGGGTAACTATTGAAAGATATGAATTTAGTGCCACTGTATTGCCTGTAAGGTGACTGATATTGTATATTGTCTCTGTTCCTTTCTGGTCTATGTTACTTTTAGGGTGTCTTTTGCTTATAGGACCCCTTTCAATATTTCTTGTAAGGCTGGTTTGGTGTTCACAAATTCTTTTAGTTTTTGTTTGTCCTGGAAGCTTTTTATCTCTCCTATTTTCAATGAGAGCCTAGCTGAAAATAGTATTCTTGGCTGCATATTTTTCTCATTTAGTGCCCTGAATGTATCATGCCAGTCCTTTCTGGCCTGCCAGGTCTCTGTGGACAGGTCTGCTGCCAATCTAATATTTCTACCATTGTAGGTTACAGACCTCTTGTCCCGAGCTGCTTTCAGGATTTTCTCTTTGTCTCTGAGACTTGTAAGTTTTACTATTAGATGTCGGGGTATTGACTTATTTTTGTTGATTTTGAGGGAGGTTCTCTGTGCCTCCTGGATTTTGATGCCTGTTTCTTTCCCCAAATTATGGAAGTTCTCCAGTATAATTTGATCCAATATACCTTTTGCCCCCCTCTCTCTTTTTCTTCTGGGATCCCAATTATTTTAATATTGTTTCATCTTATGGTATCATTTATCTCTTGAATTCTCTCCTCGTGATCCTGTAGTTGTTTATCACTCTTTTTCTCAGCTTCTTTATTCTCCACCATTTGGTCTTCTATATAACTAATTCTCTTCTGCCTCATTTATCCTAGCAGTTAGAGCCTCCATTTTTGATTGCACCTCATTAATAACCTTTCTGATTTTGACCTTGTTAGATTTTAGTTCTTTTATTTCTCTACAAAGGGATTCTCTAGTATCTTCTATGCTTTTTTCAAGCCCAGCTAGTATTTTTATAATCGCCATTCTGAACTCTAGTTCCAACATCTTACTAATGTCCATATTGATTAGGTCCCTGGCAGCCTGTACTGCCTCTTATTCTTTCTTTTCTTTTTTTTTTTTTGAAGTGAGTTTTTCCGTCTTGTAATTTTGTCCAGAGGTGAAGAGATAAATGAGAGAACAAAATACTGAAAGGGTTATAAAGACCCCAGAAAAATATACACTAAACAAATCAGAAGAGATCCAAAAATTGGGGGGAAAAGAAAGAATAAAAAAATATGATCACGTTGGTAAATAGAACAGAGCCACACACTAGATTTTGGGTGCATTTTGGTCTGTTAGAAGAATCTGCCTCCCAAAATTTTAAAGAAAGAAAAACTTATATATATACAAAAATAAGAGTAAATATGATGAAGGGCTGGTATATGACTGTAAAGATGAAAATTAAAGATTTTAAAAAGGGAAGTGATAAGAAGTTGGTTGAAAAAAGAAGGAAGAAGAATTAAAAACATAAAAGGAGAGAATGTGATCAGGCAGGAGACTAGAACCAAACCATACACTAGATTTAGGGTATATTTTGGTCTATTAGAAGAAACTCTATCCTAAATTTTAAAGAAAGGAAAACTTTATATATATACAAAAAATAAGGTTAAATACAATGAAGGGATAGAATATGACTGTAAAAATGAAATTTAAAAAAGATTTTTAAAAAAGGAATTGATAAGGATATTGTTTGAAAATGGAAAGAAGAAAAATTTAAAAAAAGAAATAGAAAAAGAAAAAAATAAAGAAAATTTAAAAAATTAACTTTGAAAGATTAAAGTATCATGGAGAAAAAGCCATGAATTCTATGTGCTGTATTCTTCTAGTGCTGGAGCTTTACAGTTCTCATTGATCAGTAAAATGGGTCTTGGCTTGATGTTCTTGCTGATCTTCAGGGGGAGGGGCCTGTTGCCGTGATTCTCAATGTCTTTGCCGGAGGTTGAATTGCACCACCCTTGCCAGGGGCCAGGCTAAGTAATCTGGTAGGGTTTGCTCTCGGTAGCTTTTGTTCCCTGAAAGCTTTCTGTCCAGCTTTGGAGGATGAGAGTGAAAATGGCAGCCTCCCAATCTCTGACCCCAGAGGAGCTGAGTACTTAGGGCCTCACTCCTCACTGAGCTCTCAGAGAAAAGCAGTCAATCACTCCTGTCTCCCTGGTCTCCAGCCGCACTCTGTGCTCACCCAGCCTGTGACTGAGCATTTCTATCTCTGGCACACGACCTCATTTAGGGTCTTCAAACCCAGCAGATTCCTGCGGTGCACTCCTGTTCTACTCCTCCCAGGTGAGGAAGGGGAGTCTCCCCAGATCTGCCGTTTGTTGGGTCCCTGCTCGAAAAGTAGTGGCCCGACTGTGCCTCGGATCACAATTTATGGCAACCTTGAACTAAGAGCCCACTCCTCGGCTCTGTCTTTTCAGCCAGCTTCCCCTCTCCAATACTTGAGAGGTCTGTCACCCTCAGGCACCCCTGGTCTTTCTGTGGCTCTGAGGTTCCTGAGACCACACTGTCCCAGCGAGGGTTCCACCCCCCGCTTAGCCACTGGAGAGACATCCTTCAGTGGAGCCGACTTCCAAAAGTTCCAATTTTGTGTTCCACTGCTCTATCGCTTGCAAGTAGCCACCTGATGGAGTCTCCCTCCACCCCCCCACCCCCGCAGTCTATCTTCCCATATTATCGCCACAGATTCTCTTCTCTGCACGTCCTACCTTCCAGAAAGTGGTCGCTTTTCTGTTCATAGAATTGCTGCTTTTCTTTTTTTTGAGGGATGGGGCGGCTTGGTGAAAAACTGATGAATTGCTGTTATTCTTTTTTTGATCTCCTGTTGAATTTGTAGGTGTTCAGAATGGTTTGATAACTATCTAGCTGAATTCCTGGGACTAGACAAAATTTAGGTCTCCTACTCCTCTGCCATCTTGCTCCTCCTTCCCTATTTCTTTTTTGGGTGTTGAGTTTGGTAAGTTCTTTATAGATTTTGGATACTAGCCCTTTATCTATTAAAACATTTGCACATATTTTCTCCTATTCCATAGGTTTTCTTTTGGTTTTATCAACTGTTTCTTTGTTGTGCAAAAGCCTTTTATCTTGCTGAAGTCCCAATAGTTCATTTCTGCTTTTGTTTCCCTTGCCTTTGAAGACATGTCTAGCAAGAAGTTGCTATAATTTGTTCAAATAAACTGTCTGACCCCCTCCTCTTCTGGGCATCCTGCTTACTCTAATATTATTTCTCTTTATGTTATTGCTGAGTTCTCAAAGTCTTGCTTCATGATTCAGTAGTTGTTTTTCTCTTTTTCTCAATTTACTTATTCTCCATCATTTTTTCTTGTATATCACTGACTCTCTCTTCTGCCTCATTTATTCTAGCAGTTAAAGACTATTTTTTACTGCATCTCAATAATAGCTTTTTTGATTTTGGTCTGATGAGATTTTAGCTCTTTTATTTCTCCAGTAAGGGATTCTATAGTGTCCTCTATGCTTTTTTGAAGCCCAGTTAATATCTTTATAATTGTTGTTTTGAATTCTAGTTCCATCATCTTACTTACATCCATATAGATTAATTCCCTGGCAGTGAGTACTGCCTCCTGTTCTTTCTTTTGGGGTGAGTTTCTCTGTCTCCTCCTTATGTTCAGAAAAGAATACATGAAAGAGAGAGAAAATACAAAAATAGCAACAATAGCACCAGAAAATACAAACAAAACAAATCAGAAGAACACAGAAACCAAGGGAAAAAAAAGAGAGAATAAAATCCACCAAAAAGTAAAACAACACACCAATGAACTAGATCCTGGGTGTGTTTTGGTCTGTTTGTTAGAAGAAACTAGATCCCAAAATAGGAACAAAAGAAAAACTTATATAGGTAAAAAAAAATAAAATTGAATACAATGAAAGGACACCAAAAATGAAATATATATAAATGTAAAAATTAAAATTAAAAAACATTTAAAAAAGAATTGGTAAAATGAGAAAGTAGCTGAAAAGAAAAAAATAAAATAAAACCAAAAGGCTAAGGAATAATAATAATAATAAAACATGATTACTCTCTTCTGTTTTCCCCAAGAGCTGAAGTTTTGCAGTTCTCTATGACTGGTAAATTTGGTATTAGCCAGATGTTTCTGCTGGTGTTCTGGGGGTGGGGCCTTTTGCAGTGATTTTCACATGTTTTTGCCCGAGTGGAATTGCACCCCTCTTACAAGGGAGCTGGTCTCAGGGTAAGTGTATTGCATTATGTAGCACTGTTTTGCCCCCTGAAGGCTTTCAGTACCAATGGGGGGGGGGTGTTGCCCTGATCTCTAGCCCTGGAGCTGAAAGTTTGAGCCCCCCACTCTTCAGTGAGCCCTTACAGAAAAGCATCAATCACTCTTGTCTCCTTGGTTTCTGCCCAAACTCTGTACTCACCCAGCTTGTGACTGAACATTTTTATCTCAGGCACTCAACCCTATATTTAGTCTCCAAATTTTATGGACTTCTGTGGTGCAGACCCATGTCATTCTTCCCAGAGGAGGGAGGTGGGTCTTTCCATGCTTCTGCCTTTTGCTGGGCCCCTGCTTGGAGAGCAGTCACCTGACTGTGCAGTGGTTCGTGGTTTATGGCAACACCAAACAGAAAGCCGGTGGTTAGAATCACTGTTTGCAGCCAGCTTCCCTGTTCTGATGCTTGGGAAATCTGCAGTACTCAGTCACCCTCATCATTTTTGTGATGTCCCCAACTACAGCAGACTTCTTAAAGTTCTAATTTTGTGCTCTGCTGCTTATAACACTTTCTGGTAGGTGGCTTAAGGAAACTCCCTGCCCCCCACAGTTTATCTTCTGATGTATCACCTCAGATTCACATCTCCATACCTCCGACCTTGCAAAAAGTGGTTGCTTTTCTATTTGTAGACTTGCAGTAATCCTTTTCTCAGATCTCCAGTTGATTTCACAGGTGTTCAGAATGATTTGATAACTATCTAGGTGAATTCCAGGGACCAGACGAAATTAGGGTCCCCTACTCCTCCACCATCTTAACTCCTCCTGGACCACTTTCTTTTATCATACAAAAATTAAATTCCAAATGGATGAAAGAGCTAAATGTGAGACCTGAAATCATAAAAATCCTAAAAGAACACATAGGCAGTAACTTCTTCGACATTGGATTTAGTACACATTTCTTGATGGGTTTGCTGAGGCAAGGAAAAGAAAAGGAAAAAATGAACTATTGAGACTACATCATAATTAAAAGATTCTGTACAGCAAAGGAAACAATGACAAAAGTAGAAGACAATCTACTGAATGGGAGAAGATATTTGCAAATGACATATGTGATAAAGGGTTAGTATCAAAAAGAACTTATAAACTCAACTCCCAAAAACTAAGTAATCCAATTAAAAAATGTGCAAAGGACACGAACAGACCATTCTTCCATGGAAGACATTCAGATGGCCAGCAGACACATGAAAAGATGCTCATCATGACTCATTATCAGGGAAATGAAAATCGAAACTATCATGAGATATCACTTTATACCTGTCAGAATAGCTACAACAAAAACATGAAAAACAACAGGTGTTAGCAAGGATGTGGAGAAAAAGGCGCACTCTAGCACTAATGGTGGGAATGCAGGCTGGTGCAGCCATTGTTGAAAACAGTATGGAGATTCCTGAAAAATTTAAAAATAGAACTACCTTATGATCCAGTAATCACATTTATGGGTATTTACCCAAATAATACAAAACACAAATCCAAAGGTATACATGTACCCCAATTATTATAGCAGCATTATTTAAATAGGCAAGAGTGGAAGCAGCCTAAGGGTGATTAATGAATGGATTAAAAAGATGTGATACACACACACACACACACACACAATGGAATATTTTTCAGCTGTAAGAATAGAATCTTGCCATTTGCAATGACATGGATGAAGCTAGAGAGTATTACACTAAGCAAAATAAGTCAGAGAAAGAAGAATACCATTATGATTTCACTCATAAGTGGAATTTAAGAAGCAAAACAAATGAGCAAAGGTGAAAAATAAGAGAGAGGAAGACAAACCAAGAAACGGTTTTGTAATTATGGAGAACATACTGATGGTTACCAGAGGGGAGGTTGATCAGGGTATGGGTTAAATAGGTGATGGATATTAAAGAATTCACGTGTAGTGATAAGCACTGGGTGATGTATGGAATTGTTGAATCATCATGTTGTACGCCTGAGAATGATATAACACTGTATGTTAACTAATTGGAATTTAAATAACTTTAAAAAAATAATAAAATTACTGCTTAACCTAAAAAGTCATGAAATGTTTGAAGAATATCTTAGGATAAACTGAGTCTAAAATGTAATGTTTTCATTTGTTATGAGGATCCCATAGAATATGCTCTAAAATTCATATCCCCATTAGATTTACTTTTATCACTGCAAAGCCTGTGGAAAAGTTAAATAAGATTGTTACAAACAGCCACAAAACCATGAATAAACATGGACAAGCCTTAAATGCATATTGCTAAGTGAAATAAGCCAACCTGAAAAGGCTACCTGTTATATGATTCCAATTATATGGCGTTCTGGATAAGTTGAAACTAGGTAGACAATAGAAAGATCAGTGGTTGCCAGAGGCTCTGTAGGAGGAAGAGAGAGAAAAATGAGTAGGTGAAGTGCAGGGTATTTTTAAGGCAGTGAACCTATTCCATATGATACTGTAATGATGGATACATGTCATTATACATGTGTCAAAACCCAGAGAATGTATAAAACAAAGACCAAACCCTAATGTACTCCTAGAGATGTACCAATAGTGATACGTTATTATGAATTAAAGTTTATAGAGTACATCCCAAGACAGTATAGGACCTCTTAATATAGCCATTACTCTCAGGAGCAGGAATATAACAGGCTTTCCTAACAATCACACACATGCACAGACACACACACACACAACAGTGACCTAGACAAAATGACACAACAGAGGAATTCACCGTAAAAGAAAGAAGAGGAAGAAGTAACAGCCAAGGATTAAACAAAACTAATATAAGCGGTCTTAACCAGAATTTAAAACAACAATCATGGGTGTCTGAGTGGCTCGGTCAGTTAAACGTCTGCTTTCAGCTCAGGTCCTGGGATCGACTCCCACATTGGGCTCCCTGCTCAGTGGGGAGCCTGCTTCTCCCTCTCCCTCTGCAAGTCCCCCTGCTTGTGCTCTTTCTCTTTCTGTCAAATAAAAAAATAAAATATATAAAAATAAAAAGAATCAAACAACAATCATAAGGACACAAACTGGGCATAAGAAAAGAATAGAAGACACCAGAGAATCCCTTACTGCAAATTTAAGAGAACTTAAAACTAGTCAGGCCAAGATATAAAATGCTATAACTGAGATGCAAAACCAACTGGATGCAATGACGCTGAGGATAGATGAAGCAGAGAAACAAATCAGTGATATAGAAGATAAAATTATGGAAAATAATGAAGCTGAAAAGAAGAGGGAAAGAAAACTATTGGATCATGGAGGTAGAATTAGGGAACACAGTAACCCCTTAAACTCTAATAATAATTGTATCATAGGAGTCCCAGAAGAAGAAAGGAGGGGAAAAGAGGCAGAAGTTTTATTTGAGCATATTTTGCTGAAAACATCCCTAATCTGGGGAAGGAAACAAACATCAAAATTCAAGAGGTACAGAGAACGCCCATCAAAATCAACAACAGCAAGCCCACACCAAGATATAGCATACTCAAATTTACAAAATACACCCTGAAGGAAAAACCCTGAAAGTAACTTCAGACCAAGCACTATGAAACTTGAAGTCAACCATAAGAAAACTTTTGGAAATACTTCAAATAATGTAGTTTCAAGAAACCCCTACTAAAGAATGAATGAGTGAACAAGGGAATTAGAGAAGAAATTTAAAAAGATATACAAGGAAGGAAATGAAAATGAACACACGACAGCCCAAAACTTTTGGGATGCAACAATGGCAATCCTTTGGGATATTGCAATACAGGCCTACCTGAAGAAGCAAGAAAAGTCTCAAATGCACAAGCTAACCTTACACCTAAAATAGCTAGAAAAGGAATAGTAAAAAAAGCCTAAAGCCAGCAGAAGAAGGGAAATAATAAAGATTGGAGGAGAAGTAGACAATACAGAAATAAACAAAACAGTAGAAAAGATCAATGAAACTAAGAGCTGGTTCTTTTAGAGAATAAAATTGTTAAAACTGTAGCCATTCTTATCAAAAAGAAAAAATAAGTAAAACCATGAATGAAAGAGGAGAGATCTCAACCAACACCAAAGGAAAGCAAACTATCATAAGAGACTATTATGAAAAATTATGTCAACAAAGTGGGAAATCTGGAAGAAATATATAAATTCCCAGAAACATACAAACTACCAAAACAGAAACAGGAAGAAATAGAAAATTTGAACAGACCCTTAATCAGTAAATAAATTGAATCAGTAATCAAAAATCTCCTGAAAACCAAAGTTCAGGACCAGATGCCTTCCCAGGGGACTTCTACCAAACCTTTAGAGAAAAAATATCTACTCTTCTAAACTCTTCCAAAAAATAAAAATGGATGGAAAGTTCCCACATTCTATGAGGCCAGCATTGCCTTGATTCCAAAACCAGACAAAGACCCCACTAAAAAGGATAATTACAAACTAAGATCCTTGATGACCATGGAAGTAAAAATTCTCAACAAGATACTCACTAATCGAATCCAACAATGCATTAAAAGAATTATTTACCACGATCAAGTGGGATTTATTCCTGGGCTGCAGGGGTGGTTCAATATTTACAAACCAAACAACGTGACACACCACATTAATAAATTAAAGTATAAGAACCATATGATCCTCTCAGTAGATGCAGAAAATGCATTTGAAAAAATACAGCATCCATTCTTGATAACAACCCTCAACAAAGTAGGGTTAGAGGAAACATAACTCAACATCATTAGGCCATTTTTGAAAGATTCACAGCTAATACCCTCCTCAGTGGGGAAAAGTGCTTTTCCTCTATGCTCAGGAACAAGACAAGGATGTCCACTCTTACCATTACTATTCAACATAGTACTTGAAGTCTTAGCCTCAGGAATCAGACAACAAAAAGAAATAAAAGAAATCTGAATTTTCAAGGGAGAAGTCAAACTTTCACTATTTGCCAATGACATGATACTCTGTAGAAAACCTGAAGGACCACCAAAATTTGCTAGAACTCATACATGAACTCAGCAAAGTCACAGGATATAAAACCAACAAAGAGAACATAGTGAAAGGGAGGAAAAACTAGATGGGAAGTCATCAGAGAGGGAGACAAACCATGAGAGACTCTTAACTATAGGAAAAAAACTGATGGTTGCTGGAGGGGAGATGGGTGGGAGTATGGAGTAATTGGGTGATGGGCAGTAAGCAGGGCACTTGATGTGTTGAGTACTGGGTGTTATACACAACTGATGAATTATTGAACACTACATCTGACACTAATGATGTATTATGTGTTGGCTAATTGAATCTAAACAAGAAAACAGCTGCATTTTTATTTAATTCAATAAGCCAATATATAGTACATCATTAGTTTCCGATGTAGTACTCAATAACTGACCATAGATTTGAAGTTCCATCTCTGGGTTCTCTATTCTGTTCATTAATCTATGTGTCTGTTTTTGTGCCAGTACCATGCTGTCTTGATGATGACAGCTTTGTAGTATAGCTTGAAGTCAGGCATTTTGATGCCCCCAGACTTGGTTTTCTTATTCAACATTCCTCTGGCTATTCGGGCTCTTTTTCAGTTCCATACAAATTTTAGGATTGTTTGTTCCAGGTCTATGAAAAATGTCTATGGTATTTTGATAGGGACTGCTTTGAAAGTGTAAATTGTTCTGGGCAGCATAGACATTTTAACAATATTCTTCCAATCTGTGATCATGGAATGTTTTCCATTACTTTGTGTCTTCCTCAAATTCTTTCATAAGTGTTCTGTAGTTTATAGAGTACAGATCCTTTACTTCTTTGGTTAGTTTTCTTCCTAGGTATCTTATGGTTTTTGGTCTATTGTAAATGGGATTGATTCCTTAATTTCTCTTTCTTCAGTCTCATTGTTAGTGCATACAAATGCAACTGATTTCTGTGCATTGATTTTGTATCCTGCCATGTTGCTGAATTGCTGTATGAGTTCTAGCAATTTTGGGGTGGAGTCTTTTGGGTTTTCCAGACAAAGTATCATGTCATCTGCGAAGAGAGAGCTTGACTTCTTTTTTGCTAATTTGAATGCCTCTTATTTGAATATTGAAATCAAATATTTATTTGTATGCCTGACTGCTGAGGCTAGGACTTCTAGTACTATGTTGAACAACAGTGGTGTGAGTGGGCATCGCTGTCGTGTTCCTGACCTTAAGGGAAAAGCTCTCAGTTTTTCCCCATTGAGAATGACACTCGCTGTGGGCTTTTCATAGATGGCTTTTATGATATTGAGGTATATTCCGTCTACATTGTGGAGATTTTTTTTTTTTTAAGATTTTATTTATTTATTTGAGACAGAGAGAATGAGAGAGAGAGAGAGAGCACATGAGAGGGGTAAGGGTCATAGGGAGAAGCAGGCTCCCTGCCGAGCAGGGAGTCCGATGCGGGACTCGATCCAGGGACTCCAGGATCATGACCTGAGCCGAAGGCAGTCGCTTAACCAACTGAGCCACCCAGGCGCCCTACACTGTGGAGATTTTTAATCAAGAAAAGATTTCTTGTATTTTATCAAATGATTTTTCTGAATTAATTGAGATGATCATATGATTCTTGTTCTTTCTTTTATTAATGTGATGTATCGTGTTGATTGATTTGCAAATGTTGAACCACACTTGCATCCCAGGAATAAATCTCACTTCATTGTGGTGAATAATCCTTTTAATGTACTGTTGGATTCTATTGGCTAGGATCTTGGTGAGAATTTTTGCAGCCATGTTCATCAGGGATATTGGTCTGTAATTCTCCTTTTTACTGGGGTCTTTATCTGGTTTTGGGATCAAGGTAATGCTGGCCTCATAAAACGAGTTTGGATGTTTTCCTTCCATTTCTAATTTTGAAACAGCTTTAGTAGAATATCTATTATTTCTTCTTTGAATGTCTTTTAGAATTCCCCCTGGGAAGCAATGTGGCCCTGGACTCTTATTTTTTGGAAGGTTTTTGATTACTGCTTCAATTTCCTTGCTGGTTATGGGTCTGCCCAGATTTTCTATTTCTTCCTGTTTCAGTTTTGGTAGTTTATAAGTTTCCAGGAATGCATTAATTTCTTCCAGAGTGCCACATTTGTTGGCATATAGTTGCTCATAATGTGTTCTTAAAATTGTTTGTATTTTCTTGGTGTTGGTCAGATCTCTCCTTTTCATTCATGATTTTATTAATTTGGGTCCCTTCTCTTTTCTTTTTTGACAGGTTTGTCTAAGGGTTTATTGATTTAATTAATTCTTTCAAAAACCAAGCTTCTAGTTTCATTGATTTGTTCTACTGTTCTTCTGGTTTCTATTTCATGCATTTCTGCTCTAATCTTTATTATTTCTTTTCTCCTGCTTGGTTTAGGCTTTATTTGCTGTTCTTTCTCCATGTCCTTTAGGTGTAAGGTTAGCTTGTGTATTTGAGACTTTTCTAAATTTTTGAGAAAGGCTTGTAATGCAATGTAATTCCCTCTTAGGACCATCTTTGCTGTATCCCAAAGGCTTTGATCAGTTTTGTTTTCATTTTCATTTGTTCATGAATTTTTAAAATTATTCTTTAATTTCCTGATTGACCCATTCATTCTTTAGTAGTATGCTCTTTAACCTCCAAGTGTTTGAGTTCCTTCCAAATGTCCTCTTGTGATTGAGTTCATATTTCAAAGCATTTTGGTCTGAAATGAGGCAGGGAATAATCCCAATCTTTTGGTATTGGTTGAGACCTAATTTGTGATCCAGAATGTGATCTATCTGGAGAAAGTTCCATGTGCACTCAAGAAGAATGAATATTCTGTTGCTTTAGGATGTAATGCTTTGTATATATCTGTGAAGTCCAGCTGGTCCAGTGTGACATTCAAAGCCTTTGTTTCTTTTTTGATCTTCTGTTTAGATGATCTGTCCATTGCTGTGAATGGGGTATTGAATTCCTCTATTATTATTGTATGATTATCAATGTGTTTCTTTATTTTGGTTATTAATTGGTTGATATAATTGGCTGCTCCCAAATTAGGAGCATAAATATTTATAGTTGTTAGATCTTCTTATTGGGTAAACCCTTTAAGTATGATACGTTGTCCCTCTTCAACTCTTACTACAATCTTTGGTTTAAAATCTAACTTGTTTGATATAAGGATGGCTAGCGCAGCTTTCTTTTGAGATCCACTAGCATGATAAATTGTTCTCCACCCCCTCACCTTCAATCTGGATCTCCATACACAAAATGAGTCTCTTGTAGACAGCTTATGGATGGGTCTTGCTTTTTTATCCAATCTGATACCCTGTGTCTTTTGATTGGAGCATTTAGCCCATTTACACTAAGAGTAACTATTGAATGATATGAATTTAGTGCCATTGTATTGCCTGGAAAGTCCCTGTTTCTGTTGATTGTCTATTTCTTTCTGGTCTATGTTACTCTTGGGCTCTCTCTTCAATTACAGGATCCTTCTTAATATTTCTTGCAGGGCTGGCTTGGTGGTCACATATTCTTTCAGTTTCTGTCTATCCTAGAAGTTCTTTATCTCTCCTTCCATTCTGAATGACAACCTTGCTGGATAAAATATTCTTGGCTGCATGTTTTTTCTCATTTAGTACACTGAATGTATCCTGCCAGCCCTTTCTGGTCTCTGTCGATAGGTCTGCTGCCAGTCTAATGTTCCTACCCCTGTAGGTAAGGAACCTGTTGTCTGAGCTGATTTCATGATTTTCTCTTTATCTCTGAAACCTGCAAGCTTCATTATTATATGTCAAGGTGTTGATCTATTTTTATTAATTTTGGGAGTAGTCCTCTCTACTTCTTGGACATGAATGCCTATTTCCTTCCCCAAATTAAGGAAGTTCTCAGTTATGATTTGCCCACATATACTTTCTGTTCCTCCCTCTCTTTCTCTTTCCTCTGGGACCCCAATAATTCCAAAGTTGTTTCTCTTTATGATATTGCTGATTTCTCAAAACTTCCCCTCTTGGCCCATTAGTTTTTTTTTTTCCTCTCTGTTCCTTACCTTCCTTCTTTTCCATCATCTTGTCTTCTGTATCACTGATTCCTCTCTCTTCTGCCTCATTTACCCTAGCTGTTAGAGCATCCATTTTAGACTGCACCTCAGTTAAAGAATTTTGAATTTTGGCCTGATTAGATTTTATTTCTGTACTAAGAGATTCTCTAGTGTCTTTTATATTTTTTTTCAATCCCAGCTAATAAATTTATAATTGTTATCCTGAATTCCAGCTCTGATATTTTACTTATATCCATATTGATTAGATCTGTAGCAGAGAGTATTACCTCTGGTTCTTTCATTTTTTTGTGAATTCTTCTTTCTAATCATTTTGTCCAGAGAAGAATGGATGAACGAGAGAACAAAATCAAAAATATCAACTATGACCCAAGCGAAATACACACTAGACAAATCTGAAGACGTCAGAAACTAAAAAAAAAAAAAAAAAAAAAAAAATAGGGGGTAGGGAAAAGAGAGACTATAATCTCTCAGGTGGACAAAACAGGGTGATATACTTGGTCCTGGCTGTATTTTGGTCTGTTTGTTAGAAGACACTAAATCCCAAAATTGTAAAGAAGGCAAAAGTTATATATATATATATATATATATATATATATATATATATATATATACAAAAATAAAATTGAATACAGTTAAAGGAAGCCAAAATTGAGGAATATATATATATATATATATATAATGTAAATGTAAAAAATGAAAGTAAAAAAAAGACTTAAAAACAAAGAATTGTTAAAATAAGAAACTAGTTGAAAAGGGAAAAAAAAAAGAAATGGAAAACTTTAAACTGAAAGATAAATGAATCATGAGAAAAAACCTGGAATTCTATATAAGATTTTCCCCTAGTGCTGGAATTTTACAGTCCTGTGTGGTCCTTAAACTTGCTGTGCACCTGTTCTTCCAGTTGGTCTTCCGGGGGAGTGATCTGCTGGGCTGCCTCTGAGGTGTCTTTGCCTGGATGAAGTTGCACCACCCCTTGGCAGGGGTCCGGGCTCAGAGTAAGCTGGTAGCTCTGTGTGGCTTTTGTTCCCTGAAGCCTTTCCATGCTTCTTTAGAGGATCAAAATAAAAATGGCCGCCCCCCAATCTCCAGACCCAGAGCAGAAAGATGGCAATCTCCTCTCTTCAGTAAACCCTCAGGGATAAACAGTCTTCACTTTAGTGTGTGCCAAGCTCTGCAGACTCCTGAGGTGCACAACCACACTAATCCTCCCAGGGGAAGGCAGAGGGTCCAACGTTGCTGCACTTTGTAGGGCTCTGGAACAGAGAGTTGTTGCCAGATTGTGCGCCCTTCTACTCCTCCCCTCCAGGGGAGGGCGGAGTGCTGTCGCATTTCTGTTTTTTGCAGGGCTCTGGCACTGAGAGCTGTCTCCCAGTCATGTGAGCGTGTACTACACCCCTCCCAGGGGAAGCAGAAATGCCCGACTTTCTGTCCTTTGCATGGTCCTCATGTAGAGTGAAGTAACCTGATGGAGCCATGGCTCGTGGTTTATGGTGAACAGAGCTGAAACCCCCCTCCCAGGCTCACTGACCATAACCAGTTTCCCCACTCCAATGCTTGGGAACTCTACCGACTCAGGCACCCCCATTAGTTCTGTGACTCTGGGGATCCTGAGGCCACACTGTCCCACCTAGAGTTGTGTCCCATTTCAGCACCTGAGCACCATTCAGGCAGGAAAGTCTCTCACTGGAGCAGATTTCTAAGGGTTTTGATTCTTCTCTCTGGGGCTATATCACTTTCTGGTAGCTGGCTTACTGAGGCTGCCTCCCCCAACAATTTGCCTTCCAATATATCCCCTCAGTTTCACTTCTCTGCATCTCCTACCTTGCAGAAAGTGGTTACTTTTCTACTTGTAGAGTTCCAGTTATTCTTTTCTCACATCTTAGGTTGAATACATGGGTATTCAGAATGATTTGATAGTTATCTAGCTAAATTCAAGGAACAAGATGAAATGAGGTCTGCTACTCTTCTGCCATCTTGCCTCCTCCCCTCAAAGAGCTGTATTTGTATACACTAATAAGGAAGCAGCAGGAAGAGAAATCAGGGACTTGATCCCATTTACAATTGCACCACAAACCATAAGATACTTAGCATAATCCTAACCAAAAAGGTAAAAGATGTGTACTCTAAAAACCACAGAACACTTGTGAAAGAAATTGAAGAGGACACAAGGAAATGAACATAAATTCCATGCTCATGGATTGGAATAACATTGTTAAAAAGTCTGTATTACCAAAAGCAATCCACACATTTAATGCAATCCATGTCAAAATACCACCAGCATTTTTCACAGAGCTAAAACCAACAATCCCAAAATTTGTATGGAACCACAAAAGACCTTGAATAACCAAAGCAATCCTGAAAAAGAAAAGGAAAGCTGGAGGCATCAAGATTCTGGATTTCAAGATAGATTAGAAAGCTGTAGTGATCAAAGCAGTATGGTACTGTCACAAAAAGAAACACATTGATCAATGCAACAGAATAGAAAACCCAGAAATGGACCCACATCTATATGGTTAACTAATCTGTGACAAAGTAGGAAGGAATATCCAATGGAAAAAAGATAGTCTTTTTAATAATCGTGTTGGGAAAAATAGACACAACATGCAGAAAATGAAACTGGACCACTTTCTTACACCATAAACAAAAATAAACTCAAAATGGATGAAAGACATTAATGGTAGACAAGAAACCATCAGAATCTTAGAGGAGAACACAGGCAGCAACCTCTTTGACCTCAGCTGTAGCAACTTCTTACTAGACATGTCTCTATTGGCAAGGGAAACAAAATAAAAAATGAACTATTGGGACTTCATCAAGATAAATAGCTTTTGCACAGGAAGGAAACAATCAAAAAAACTAAAAGGCACCCTACAAAATGGGAGAAGGTATTTGCAAATGGCATATTTGATAAAGGGTTAGTATCCAAGATCTATAAAAAGCTTATCAAACTCAACACTCAAAAAAGAAATAATCCAACTAAGAAATGGGCAGAAGATGTGAACAAACGTTTTTTTCCAAAGAAGACTACCAGATGGCCAATGACACATAAAAAAATGCTCAACATCACTCATCATCAGGGAAATACAAATCAAAACTGCAATGAGATACTACCTCACACCAGTCAGAATGACTAAAATTAACAACTCAGAAAATAACAGGTGTTGGTAAGGATGCAGAGAATGGGGGACCCTCTTACACTGTTGGTGGGGATGCAAACTGGTGCAGCCACTCTGCAAAACATTATGGCGGTTTCTCAAAAAGTTAAAAATAGAACTACCCTAAGACCAAGCAATTGCACTACTTGGTATTTATCCAATGGATATGAAAAATAGTGATTCAAAGAGTCACTTGCACCCCAATGTTTATAGTGGCAATATCCACAATAGCCAAGATATGGAAGGAGCTCAAATGTCCACTGACTGGTGAATGGATAAAGAAGAAGTGATATGTATATATACGATGGAATATTACTCAGTCATCAAAAAGAATGAAATCTTGCCATTTGCAACGATGTGGATAGAACTAAGTGTATATTATGCTAAGGAAAATAACTCAGTCAGAGAAAGACAAATACCATATGATTTCACTCTCATGTGGAATTTAAGAAACAAAAGATGAACATAGGGGAAGGGAAGGAAAAATAAAATAAGATAAAAAGAGGGAGGGAGGCAAATCATGAGAATCTTAAAAGGGAAGAAATGGAGGGTTGCTAGAAGGGCAGTGAGTGGGGAAATGGGGGTAAATGGGTGATGGGCATTAATGAGGGCACTTGTAATGAGCACTGGGTGTTATATGCACATGATGAATCACTACATTCTATCCCTGAAACTAATTTTACACTACCTGTTAAGTAACCAGAATTTAAACAAATTCTTAGAAGGAAAAAAAAAGTCTTTCTGAGGAGTGCCTGGGCGGCTCATTTGTTAAGCGTCTGCCTTCGGCTCAAGTCATGATCCCAGCGTCCTGGGATCAAGCCCCGCGTCGGGCTCCCTGCTCAGCAGGAAGCCTGCTTCTCCCTCTCCCACTCCCTCTGCTTGTGTTCCCTCTCTCGCTGTGTCTCTCTCTGTCAAATAAATAAATAAAATCTTTTAAAAAATAATTTAAAAAGTCTTTCTTAGAGCAAATGTTTTTAATTTTAATGATTTCCAAATTATCAATTTTGTCTTTCATAAATTCTGATTTTGGTGTTGTATCTAAAAATTCACCGCTGAACCAACAGTCACCTAGATTTTGGCCTGCTAGGCGCTTTAGAGATTTAATTTTGTATCTAGGTCTGTAATCCATTTTGAGTTAATTTTGTGTAAGTTCTGTATCTAGATTAATGTTTTCCATGTGGATATTCAGTTTTTCTGGGATCATTTGCTGAAAAGACAATCCTTTCTTCATTGAAGTGCCTTTGTTCCTATGTCAAAAACCAATATACTGTGTCTCTGTGGGTTAATTTATTTGTTTCTATTCTGTTACATTGATCTAGTTGTCTATATCTTTATCAATACCACACAATCTTGATTACTATAGCCTTATAGTAAATCAGCAATTAAGTGTCTGTCTTCTATTTGTTGTTCTTCATCAATATTTTGTTGGATATTCAAAGTCTTTTGCCTTTCTATATAAATTTTGAATAAGTTTGTTGCTATCTACAAATAAATTGCTGAGATTTTTATACAGATTCCATTGTATCTATCGATCAAGCAGAGAACGGGTGACATCTTAACAGTTCATTCTTCCTGTCTATGATATAGAATATCTCTACATTTATTTAGATTTTTGATTTCCTTCAACAGAGTGTAGCTTATTCATATAGATTTTGTACATATGTAGCTAGATTTATATCTTGGCATCTCATTTTATGTGTGGTAATATAAATGATGTTTTGTTTTAAATTTCAAATTCCAATTGTTCACTGCTGGTATTTAGGAAAGCAATTGAATTTTGTATATTAACCTTGTTTCTTGCAACTTTTCCAATAATCACTTATTAGGTTTTTGTTGTTGATTGTCTGGGATTTTCTTTTTATATAGACAGTCATGCCATCCAGAAATATAGACAGCTTATTTCTTCCTTCCTAATATGTATAATTTAAAAATTTTTTTATGAAGGCTATTAGTTTTATTCTTTACATGTTTTTAATATACATGAGTTTTATTTATATTTTATTATGTTAAATTAGCCAACATATAATACATATTTAGTTTTTGATATAGTGTTCAATGATTCATTAGTTGTGTATAACATCCAGTGCTCATCACAATGCATGCTCTCCTTATACACATCATCTGATTACCCCATCCCCCACCCCCTCCCTTCTGTAACCCTGTTTGTTTTTTGGAGTCCAGAGTCTTTCATGGTTTATCTCCCTCTCTGATTTCTTCCCAGTCAGTTTTCCCTTCCTTCCCCCTGTGGTCTTCCATGCTATTCCTTATGTTCCACATATGAGTGAAACCATATGATAATTGTCTTACTCTGCTTGACGTATTTCACCTAGCATAATACCCTCCAGTTCCATCCATGTCAATGTGAATGGTAGGTATTCATCCTTTCTGATGGCTGAGTAATATTCCATTGTATATATGAACTACATCTTTATCCATTCATCTGTTGAAGGGCATCTCGGCTCCTTCCACAGTTTGGCTATTGTGGACTTTGCTGCTATGAACATTGGGGTGCATGTGCCCCTTCTTTTCACTACATCTGTATCTTTGGGGTAAATACCTAGTAGTGCAATCGCTGGGTCATATGGTAGCTCTATTTTTAACTTCTTGAGGAAACTCCATACTGTTTTCTAGAGTGGCTATACCAGCTTGCATTCCCACCAACAGTGTAAGAGGGTTCCCCTTTCTCCACATCCTTACCAACACTTGTGTTTCCTGTCTTGTTAATTTTTGCCCTTCTAACTGGTGTAAGGTGGTATCTCATTGTGGTTTTGATTTGTATTTCCCTGATGGCTAGTGATGTTCAACATTTTTTCATGTGTCTGTTAGCCATTTGTGTGTCTTCTTTGGAGAAGTGTCTGTTCATGTCTTCTGCTCATTTCTTGACTGGATTGTTTGTTTTTTGGGGTGTTGAGTTTGAGCAGTTCTTTATAGATTTTGGATACTAGTCCTTTATCTGTAATGTCATTTGCAAATATCTTCTCCCATTCTGTGGGTTGCCTCTTTGTTTTGTTGACTGTTTCCTTTGCTGTGCAGAAGCTTTTTATCTTGATGAAGTCCCAAAAGTTCATTTTTACTTTTGTTTCCCTTGCCTTTAGAGACATGTCTGGAAAGAAGTCGCTGTGGCCAATGTCGAAGAGGTTACTGCCTATGTTCCCCTCTAAGATTTTGATGGATTCCTGTCTCTCATTGAGGTCTTTCATCCATTTTGACTTTATCTTTGTGTATGGTGTAAGAGAATGGTCCAGCTTCATTCTTCTGCATGTGGCTGTCCAATTTTCCCAGCACTATTTATTGAAGAGACTCTTTTTTCCATTGGATATTCTTTCTTACTTTGTCAAAGATTAACTGACCGTAGAGTCCATTTCTGGGTTCTCTATTCTGTTCCATTGTTCTATGTGTCTGTTTTTGTGCCAGGACCATACCGTCTTGATGATCACAGCTTTGTAATATAGCTTGAAGTCAGGCATTGGGATGCCCCCAGCTTTGGTTTTCTTTTTCAACAATCCCCTGGAGATCCAGGGTCTTTTCTGGTTCCATAAATTTTAGGATTGTTTGTTCCAGGTCTGTGAAAAATGTCTATGGTATTTTGATAGGGATTGCATTGAAAGTGCAGATTGCTCTGGGCAGCATAGACATTTTCACAATGTTTATTCTTCCAATCCATGAGCTTGGAATATTTTCCATCGCTTTGTATCTTCCTCATTTTCTTTCATAAGTGTTCTGTAGTTTCTAGAGTATAGATCCTTTACCTTTTTGGTTAGGTTTATTCCTAGGTATCTTATGGTGTTTGGTGCTATTGTGAATGGAATCGATTCTTTAATTTCTCTTTCTTCAGTCACATTGTTAGTGTATAGAAATGCAACTGATTTCTGTGCATTGATTTTGTATCCTGCCATGTTGCTGAATTGCTGTTTAAGTTCTAGCAATTTTAGGGTGGAGTCATTTCAGTTTTCCACATAAAGTGTCATGTCATCTGTAAAGGGAGAGAGTTTGACTTCTTTCATGCCAATTTGAATGCCTTTTATTTTTTCTTGTTCTCCGATTGTTGAGCCTAGGATTTCTAGTACTATGTTGAACAACAGAGGTGAGAGTGGGTATCTCTGTTGTGTTCCTGACCTTAGGGGAAATGCTCTCCGTTTTTCCCCACTGGGAATGATACTCCCTGTAGGCTTTTCATAGATGGCTTTTATGGTATTGAGGTATGTTCCCTCTATCCCTATATTTTGAAGAGTTTTAATCAAGAAAGAGTGCTGTATGTTGTCAAATGCTTTTTCTGCATCAGTGGAGAAGCTCATATGTTTCTTGTATTTTATTAATGTGATGTATCACGTTGATTGACTTGTGAACGTTGAATCACCATTGCATTCTAGGAATAAATCTCACATGGCCGTGGTGAATAATCCCTTTAATGTAGGGATTGTTGTATCCTATTGGCTAGTATCTTGGTGAGTATTTTGGCATCCATGTTCATCAGGGATATTGGTCTATAATTTCCTTCTTGTTGGGGTCTTTGTCTGGTTTTGAGATCAAGGTAATCCTGGCCTCACAGAACAAGTTTGGATGCTTTCCTTCCCTTCCTATTTTTTGAAAGAGCTTCAGAAGAATAGGTATTGTTTCTTTTTTTTTTTTTTTTAGTTTTTTTTAAAAGTTAACATGTGCATAAAAGGAAACTGAAAAACAAAAGAAGCAAAGAACGAATTCATCCATAATCACAACCAGTTTACAGTGCAACTTCTAGGTCCCATGTGTGTATCCAAGAAGGAAGCATTTTAATGCAATTAAGATCATACAGTTTTGTATCATGCTTTTTACACACTATGAATATTTACCATTTCAAAGTCCCCAAACTGAGTATTTTGATAACCAATAATACACTACACCAACTCCATCTGGAAGAAAAATAATGTAAGCCTGCCTTTCTTGGAGACAAAAATGTCAACAGGCCTCTAGATAAAGATATTGGCAGAGTTACAATTAAAATACTGCATTCCCTTTATGTTCAATTAAAACTGAGACATAAAGTAAGAGTACAAAACATATAATGCTTCTAAAAGAATTCATTATGCAATCCATACTCTTCAAATGTTAGCAAGGCAGTATGTTTCCACTGAATCACCTAATGTATTCCTATAGTACAGCCAAAAAAATGGTGTTATTTCTTCTTTAAATGATTGGTAGAATTCCCCTGGAAAGCCAACTGGTGCTGGACTCTTGTTTTTGGGGAGGTTTTAGATTACTGCTTCAATTTCCTTGCTGGTTATTGGTCTTTTCAGATGTTCTACTTCTTCTTGTTTCAGTCTTGGTAGTTTTTAAGTTTCCAGGAATGCATCAACTTCTTCCAGATTCCCTAATTTGTTGGTGTATAGTTGCTCATAATATGTTCTAAAAATTACATGTATTTCCTTGATATTTGTCGTGATCTCCCCCTTTCATTCATGATTTCATTAATTTGGGTCCTTTCTCTTTTCTTTTGGATAAGTCAGGCTAGAGGTTTATCGATCTTATTAATTCTTTCAAAGAAGCACCTTCTAGTTTCATTGATCTGTTCTACTGTTCTTCTGGTTTCTATTTCATGGATTTCTGCTCTAATCTTTATTATTTCTCTTCTCCTCCTTGGTTTAGGCTTTATTTGATGTTTTTCTCTCCAGGTCCTTTAGGTGTAAGGTTAGCTTGTGTATTTGGGATTTTTCCAATTTTTTGAGAGCAGCTTATTGCTGTGTACTTCCCTCTAAAGACTGCCTTTGCAGTATCCCATAGGTTTTGAATCAATGTGTTTTCATTTCCATTAGTTTGCATGAATTGTTTAAGTTCTTCTTTAATTTCCTGATTGACCCATTCATTCTTTAGCGGGATAGTCTTTAACCTCCAGGTGTTTGTGCTCCTTCTAAATTTCTTTTTGTGATTGTTACAGTCCAGTTACAAAGCATTGTGGTCTGAAAATACGCAGGGAATAATCTCAATCTTTTGGGATCATTTGAGACCTGATTCATGACCCAATATGTGATCTATTCTGGAGAATGTTCCATGTGCACTCAAGAAGAATAAATATTCTGTTGTTTTAGGATGGAATGTTCTGTATATAACTGTGAAGTCCATCTGGTCCAGTGTGTCATTCAAAGCCCTTGTTTCTTTGTTGATCTTCTGCTTAGATGATCTGTCCATTGCTGTGAGGGGGGTGTTGAAATACCTTACTATTAATGTATTATTATCAATATGTTTCTTTACTTTGGATATTAATTGGTTGATGTAATTGTCTGCTCCCAGTTTGGAGGCATAGATATTTACAATTGTTAGATCTGCTTGTTGCTTAAACCCTTTCAATATGATACACTGTCCCTCTATATCTCTTACTACCATCTTTGGTTTAAAATCCAATTTGTCTGATATGCAGATTGCTACCCCAGCTTTCTTTTGAGGTCTGCTGCCATGATAAGTGGTTTACCATCCCCTCACCTTCAATCTGGAGGGGTCTTTAGGTTCAAAATGAGTCTTTTGTAGACATCATATGGATGGGTCTTGCTTTTTTATCCAATCTGATACCCTGTGTCTTTTAATTTGGGCAGGCAGCCCATTTACATTCAGAGTAAGTACTGAAAGATGTGAATTTAGTGCCATTGTATTGCCTGGAAATTCCCTGTTTTTGTAGATTGTTTCTGTTACTTTCTGGTCTATGTTACTATTGGTGTCTCTCTTCTTTTACAGGATCCCCTTTAATATTTCTTGCAGGGCTGGCTTGGTGATCACATATTTTTTCAGTTTCTGTTTATCCTGGAAGTTCTTTATTTCTCCTTCCATTCTGAATGATAGCCTTGCTGGATGAAGTATTCTTGGCCGCATGTTTTTCTCTTTTAATACCCTGACTATACCTTGCCAGCACTTTCTGGCCTGCCAAGTTTCTGTGGATAGGTCTGATGTTATGATGTTCCTCCTTCTGTACATAAGGAATCTCCTCTCCCTAGCTGCTCTCAGAATAGCTTTTTTCGCTCTAAGAGTTGCAAGCTTCACTATTTTATGTTTGGGTGTTGATCTGTTTTGTTGATTTTCGGAGGGCTCCTCTCTGCATCTTGGACATGAATGATTGTTTCTTTCCCCAGGTTATGGAAGTTTTCAGCCATGATTTGCTCAAATATACCTTCCAGCCTTCTCTCTCTTTCTACCCCTTCTTGGATCCCAATGATTCTGACATTGGTTCTTTTCAAGGCATCATTAAATTCTCTAAGTCTCTCTTCATTGACTATTAGTTGTTTTTGTCTCTTTTCCTCAACTTCCTTCTTTTCCATTAGCCTGTCCTCTAGATCACTTATTCTCTCATCTGCCTCATTGACCATAGCTGTTAGAGCATCCAATTTAGACTGTATCTCATTGAAAGCATTTCTATGTTAGGCCTGATGAGATCTCATTTCCGCCATTAGAGATTCTGTATTTTCATGTATGCTTTATTCAAATGTATCTTTTACTTTTATAATTGCTATCCTGAATTCTATCTGTGACATCTTGCTTATATCCATATTGATTAGCTCTATGGCAGACAGCATCGCCTCTGGTTCTTTCCTTTGTTGTGAGTTCATCCTTCTAGTCATTCTGTCCAAAGAAGGATAGGTGAGTGAATGAATAGAGTCCAAAATATCAGCTATGACCCAAGAAAATTATACCCTAGAAAAATTCCGAAGTAGTTGGAAGCCACCACAGGAAAGTGAACAAAACCAATATTAACAGAACAATAAAAAAGTGGGTGAGGTGGAGGGGAAGAGAGACTATAATCTCATGGGTGGACAAAGCAGTGATCTACTTGTTCCTGATTGAATTTAGGTCTCTGTGTTAGAAGACACTACCTGCCAAAATTGTAAAGAAAAAAAGTTTATGTGTATATATAAAATTGAATAGAGTGAAAAAAGGACTAGAATGAGGCAGTCTGTCTTTTGGGGGAGGGGCCTGCTGTTCTGCTTCTCAGGTTTCTTTGCCTGGGCAGACTTGCCCCACATCTTGTCAGGGGAATGGGCTCAAGGTGAACTGGTGGTCTGTGTGGCTTTTTTTCCCTGGTGGCTTTCCATTCCTCCTCAGAGGTTCAAAGCAAAAATGGCCATGCTGGGATCTCTGGCCCAGAGCCACAAGATGACAGACCCCTTTCTTCAATTAACCCTCCGGGTCAAACCGTCTCCACTTCTGTGTGCACCAAACTCATAGATTCATGTGGTTCTCACTGACTGCAATTCTCCCAGTGGGGAGTCCCCGGGGCCCACGACTGACACTTTGATTTGTGGCTTTGCGACTATAAGCAGTTGTGGGCTCACAAGTACACCATGTTTTGCTGTCCCCAGGTCATGGTGAGTGCTATCCTACTGTCTTTTCCCAGCGCCACTGCTGCTCTGAGAGCTGTTGCCCAACATGAGAGCAGCCATTTCGTCTTTACCAGGGGATGTTAAACAGCCTTCCTGTTCCAGTCCTTTTCAGGGTGCTCAGGCATAGAGCAGTCTCTCTACCAGCCTGATTCACAATTTATGGCAACCAGAGCTGAGAGTCCCCTCTTGGCTCACTGATTATAACCAGTTTCCCCAATCCCCTGGTTGGGCATTCTATCAGATCAGGCACTCCCTGGTCTGTGTCTCCTAGAATGATCCACCTAGAATTCTGCTCTTTTCATCCCCTGTGCCCCTTTCAGAAAGGGATGTCTCTCACTGGAGATTTCTAAGGGTTCTCATTTTGCACTCAGGTGTTATATCACTTTCCAGTAGCCAGCTTATGGAGGCTCCCTCCCCACTCTGTTTATCTTCCGATATTTCCCCACAGATTCACGATTCTGCATCTCCTACCTTGCACAAAGCAGTCATTCTTCTGCTTGTAGAGTTCCAGATATATTTTCTTACTTTTCAGGTTGAATTCCTGTATTTTCAGATTGGTTTTATAGCTATCCAGCTAAATTCGAGGGACCAGATCAAACTAGGTCCCCTACTCTGCTGCCATCTTGCCTAGAATTAGTCCCTGTGACTTTCCTTTATCAACTTTTTTTATAGCTTTCAGTATACAAATCTTTCACCTCTTGGGTTAAATTTGTTTCTCAGTATTTTATTAATTTAAATGCTTTTGAAAGTGAAAATTTAAAATTCCTTTTTCAGATAGTTCATTGTTAGATTCTAGAAGCACAACTAACTTTTGTATGTTTATTCTGTATCCTACACCTTTGCCAAATTCATTTATCCATTCTAATGGAATCTTTAGGATTTTCTACGTATAAGAATATGTCACCTTCAAACAGAGACAATCTTATTTCATTCTTTCTTATTTGCATGTCTTTTATTTCTAATTGCTCTGGCTAAGATTTTTCACTGCTATGTTGAATAAATGTGGTGAGAGTGGGCACTCGTCTATTTTTTTTGATCCTAGACAAAAAACTGAAAGATTTAAGTATGATGCTCCCTGTGGTCTTGTCATATATGGCCTTTATTATGTTGGGGTACATTATATCTAAACCTAATTTGTTGAGAATTTTTATTACAAGAGGATTTTGAATTTCATCAAATGCCTTTTCTACATCTATTGTGATGATCTGATTCTCATCCTTCATTTTGTTAATTGGTATATCACATTTATTGATTTGTGTAGTTGAACCATCTTTTCATACCAGAGTTAAATCCTATTTGATCTTAATGCATGGACTTTTTAAAAATTTTTATTTTATTATGTTAATCATCATACATTACATGTGCTGTTGAATTCAGTTTGCTAATATTTTGTTGAGGATTTTCACATATAAATTCATTAGGTATTCTGGCCTGTAATTTTCTTTTCTTGTAATATCTTCGTATGGCTTTTGTACCAGAGTAGTGCTGTGCCCATAAAATGTACTTGTCAGTATTCCATTCCATAGTCTTCTATTTTTTGGAAGAATTTGAGAAAGATTGGTATTAATTCTTTGGTAGAATTTACCAGTGAAGCTATCTATTCCTGGGTTTTGGGAGATTTTTGATTAGTCATTCAGTCTCTTAGTCTTATTCATTTTTTCAGAATTTCTGTTTCTTCATGATTCAGTCTTCAGAAGTTATGTCTTTCTTGGAATTTATCCCTTTTTACTACATTATCCAATTTTTGGAAAGTAACTGTTCATAGTAGTCTCTTATTATCTTTTTAATTTATGTTGTATTAGTTGTAATATATACTCTTTTACTTATTATTTCATTTAAATAAATAAAGACTAAAGTCTTCTCTTTTTTTTCCTTAGTTAATCTAAATAAATGTTTGTCAATTTTATCTTTTTAAAAAAAATCCACAACTGAGTTTTATTGATCTTTTTTACTGTTTGTCTCATTTCTTTTTTACCATATTACCTTGATTCACCCAATCTGGTATAACACTGTCTTTTAATTGAGGTATTTAGACAATTGACATTCAAAGTTATTACTGATATTGGATTAATGTCTTCCATATTTCTTGCTGTTTTCTATCTGTTGCTTTGTTCTTTATTTCTTTTTTAGTCTTCCACTTTTTCCTGCTTTCTCTGGTTTTATTTATTTTTAAAAAGATTTTATTTATTTATTTATTTATTATTTATTTATTTAGAGAAGGGGAGGGCCGAAAGGAGAGGGAGAGAGAAAATCCCAAGTAGACTCTGTACTGAGTGTAGAGCTCAATGCAGGGCTCAGTCTCATGACCCTGAGATCATGACCTGAGCTGAAATCAAGAGTCAGATGCTTAACTGACTGAGCCACCCAGGTGCTCCTCTCTGATTTTAATTAAGCTTTTTGTATAGTACAATAATACTTCTTCTCAATATGTCAATCATAATTCTTTTTTTTTCCCTTTTTCCTTTTGTAGGAGGTTCTCTAGAGTTTGCAGTATACATTTAAAACTAATCCTTTCAAATAATCTCTTTCAAATAACACTACTCTGTTTCACCGGTAGCTCAAACACCTTATAACAGAATATTCTCAATTCCTCTTTCCTATTTCTTACAACATTGTTGTCATTCATTTAATTTATCTAAAAGCCTTAATTACCAAATATGTTTTGCTACTATTGTCTTAAACAGTTATCTATTAGGTGAATTACAATTTTTATGTTCATATTACCATTTTCGTATTAGTCTATAGAAAGAGTGTTTTATGCTTATAAACGTCTAGGGAGTCATGTCTGATCATTGTCATTGAGAACAGTCTCATCACTTTTACTTTACATTAACCCTTCATTATTCTAGCTATCAAGAATATATCTAGCTATGGATACCAGTACATGTTTAGGTCTGTGGTTCTGCCAGTTTATTTTGCGAATTTTTCTTTTATGTACAAGAAGAAGAGATTGAAAGTATGGCATTCTTGAAATTAGAGTGTCCAGGTTAGCCCCCACAGACCCAGGCACCTGATAGTCTGACCTAATGCCAGCCCATCCTCCAAGACTCTAGACTCCAGGTGGGCACCTGTGGACCAGGGATCCAGACCTGCCCCTGAAGTCCTAAGCTTCATTCTTATGCCAGCATCAGGCCAGCCCCTGTGGCACCAAGCATAGGGTTAGTACACACAGACCCTTCAAAACAGGCTTCATATATCCAGGCCCCTAGCCCACACCAGTTTCTCCTGTGGACCAAGTTTCCAGCAAAATCAGGTTCCAGGAATATTCCAGTGGCCTCCAGGTCCAGGCCTGCCCCCATGGAATTATGCTTCAGGATTACCCCCATGGACAAAAGCTCAAGACCCATCCCAGCACCAGACTGGCACAGGCTTTAGGTCTACTCCTAATATCCCAAGCTTCTGGATCAACACCACAGTCTCAGACATCAGGATTGCCTCTATGAATAAAGGCAGCAAAAGTGCTCCCAGTGGACTGTGGGGCCAAGTCAGCCCCTATGGATCCAAGTTCCAGGCCCACCTTTATGGACCCAGCTACCAGGGCTGCCCCCACAGACCAAATTGCCAGGTCTTCTCTAGTAATCTTTGGTCCCTAGTCAACTTTCTTGGCCCAAGGATCCAGACCTGCCCTTGTAAACCCAGGTCCCAGGCCCAACATCACAGACTCAAGCACAAGGCTCACCAATGGCCCCAAGTGATAGGACCACTCCAGTGGAACCTGGCTCCAAGATTGACTCTCAAGACCAGACCTGATCATCTGCTGACTCAGGCACCATACTGGCCAGGCCAAGGACTCCAGCAGCAAGTCCACCAACAGACAATGTAAGAAGGCCCACACAAAATCTCTGGTCAGGTTGACCAGTAAAAGGCTTTACCTGCCAAAATGAGTCTATAAAGCCTAGCCTTGAAATGTGGTGACACCAATGTAAGGCCACATGGATCATGAATAATCAAGGAAATATGAAACCAGAAAAACTAACTAGTAAAGCACCAATAACCAACCCCAAAGACATGGAGATCTACCAACTTTTTGACAAAATATTCAAAATAATAATCTTAAAGAAGATCAGTGAGCCACAAGAGAACACAGATACCTGACTAAATGAAATCGGGAAAATAATACATGAACAAAATATGAAATTTAACAAAGAGATAGAAACCATAAAAAATCAAACAAATTCTGGAACTGAAATCAGAGCACAATGACTGAAGTGAAAAATTTTATGGAGAATTTCAATGAAAAACTTAATCAAGAAGGCAAAACCAGTGAGATTGAAGACAAGTACTTTTAAATTAACCCAGTAAGAAAAACAAACAAAAAAAGATAATAATAAAAATGAAGAAAGCCTATGTGTCATATAAAAGAACATAAAAAGAGAAAAAAATGTATGTATTATGGGAGTCCCACTAGGAACAGAGAAAAAGAAATAGGGCAGAAAGCTTATTTAAATAAATAATGACAGAAAATTCCCCTAATCTGGAAAGGGAAATGGTATTTCTCAACATAATTCTTGCAGACAAGCAAAGTATGGGGTAATATATTCAAAGTGCTGAAAAAACAAACAAACAAAAACCTGCCAACCAAGAAAACTGTAGCTGCCAAGGCTGCCTTTGAAAATGAAGGAGAGATAATCACTTTCCCAAATGAAAGATGTGAGAGCCTATCATCACCAGACCTGCCTTACAAGAAATGCTAAATGGAGTTCTTCAAGATGAAATCAAAAATGCTAACATGAAAAAAAATTTAAGGTATAAAACTCATTATAGAGGTATTAATATTGTCAAATTCAGAATATTCTAATATTGAAATGTGGTGAGTAAATAATATTTCTCCTATAAAAGTTAAAGCACAAAAGTATAAAAATAACTACAGCTACAAAATTTTTTAATGTTTACACATACATAAAAAATTTAAATTGTGACATCAATATATAAAATGTGAGGGGAGGATTTCAAGTATAAAGTTTTTGTATATTGTTGGTTTAATTTGTTATTAGCTTAAAGTAGTTGATTATTAATATAAGATGTTTTATGCAAGATTCATTTTTAACCCCCCCTCCCAAAAAAAGACCTGGAAGAGATAAACAACATGAAGAGAAATGTATCAAAGTATACCACTACAGAAAAAACAAACAAGCAAACATTAAATCTCAAAGACAGGCAGAAGGAAAAAACAAAGTAAGTAGAAAGCAATCAGAAAATAATGAACAAAATGACAGTAATAAATACTTATTTATAAATAATTATTTTACATGCAAGTGGATTAAATTATTCAGTTTATACAGGGCGGCTGAATGGATAAAAAAAGATCCATTAATATGTTGCCCACAGAGACTCAATTATTATTTTTTTATTTTGAACATTAAAGTTTATTTAAATTTATCAGTAGTATAATTTTTATTTTTTTATTTGAGTATATTTAAAACACTGTTTACATTAATTTCAGGTGTAAAACATAGTAACTCAACTTTTCTATATATTATGCTATGCTCACCACAAGTGTAGCTACTCTAATTTTAAGCACACAGATAGGCAGAAAGTGAAGGGATGGAAAAAGATATCCTATGCAAATGATGACCAAAAGGAGCATGTGTGGTTATATTTATATTAGACAAAATAAACTTTAAGTAAAAAAATTATCAAGAGAAAAAGGTCACTATATAATGATAAAGGGGTCAATTCATAATCAAGATATAAGTATTATAAATAAATATAGACCCAAATTGGGGCACCTAAATATTTTTAGAAAATATTACCAGAACCGAAGGGAGAAATAGACATTAATACAATAATACTAAAGGATCTCACTTTCAACAATGGATTGCTCATCTAATCAGAAAATCAATAAGGAAATAGCAGATTTGAACAATTCTATAGACCAAATAGACCCAAAAGATATATACAGAGTATTCCATCCAACAACAGTAAAATACAATTTTTTTTCAAGAGCACATGGATCAATACTCCAGAATAAATCTTATGCTAGGCCAAAACAGCATCTTAAGAAATTCAAGAAGATTGAAATCTTATCAAGTATGTTTTCTGACCATAACAGTATGTAACTAGAAATCAATAACAAAAGGAAAACTGAAAAAAAATATATATATATATATAAATTAAACAAAACACTGCTGAACAAAAATGAGTCAAAGAAGTCAAAAGGAAAATAAAAAGTTATCTTAAACTCTTAAATCACTATATTATACACCAGAAACAAATATAAATCTATATGCTAACTAAATTAAAATAAAAATAGAATATGCCAAAACTTATGGGATGCATTAAAAGCAGCTACAGGAGTAAGTTTAGAGCAATAAATGCTTACATTAAGAAAAAAGAAACAGTGCCTGGGTGGCTCAGTTGGTTAAGCGGCTGCCTTCTGCTCAGGTCATGATCCCAAGAGTCCTGGGATTGAGCCTTGCATCAGGCTCCGGAGCCTGCTTCTCCTTCTCCCGCTCACCCTACTTGTGCTCTCTCTCTCAAATAAATGAATAAAATTTAAAAGAAAAAAGAAACATTTTAAATAAACAACTGAACTTTAAACTTTATGGAAATAATTTAAAAATAAGAAAAAAATAAGCCTATAGTTAGCAAAAATAAGGTAATAATAAAGATCAGAGCAGAAATAGAGACTAGAAAAATCAGTAAAAATAAGTGTATTTTTTGAGAAGATAAACAAAATTACTAAATCTTTAGCTAGACTAAGGCTAAAAGGGAGGACTCAGAGAAATAAAATTAGAAATGAAAGAGTAGACTTTCCATCTGATACCACAGAAACACAAAGGATCATTAGAAACTACCATGGACATTAATATGTCGATAAATTTGGTAACAAAAAAGAAATGGATATTTTCCCAGAAATATACAACCTATCAAGACTGAATTATAAAGAAATAGAAGATGTGAACAAATCAATAATGAGTAAAGAGATTGCATGAGTGATCAAAAATATCCCAATAAATAAAAGCTCAGCAATTAATGGCTTCAGTGATGAATTCTATCAAACATTTAAAGGAATATTAATGCCAATAAAAAAATCCTTCTAAAAATATTTCAAAAAATTCAAGAGGAACAAACACCTCCAAACCTCACAGGGCCAGTATTATTTTTATGTCACAGCCAGACAAGGACTGTATAAGAAAAGGAAATTACAGGCCAGTAACTCTAATGAACATAGATACCAAAATCTTCAACAAAACACTAGCAAACCAAATGCAATAGCATGTTAAAAGTGTCAAACACTGTGATCAATGGGATTTATCCCAAAGGGGAAATGTGGTTCAACATACACAAATCTGTAAATGTTGTTTCACCATATGAAAAGAATGAAGGATAAAAGTCATATGATCATTTTGGTAGTTGCAGAAAAATCATTTGACAAAATTTAACATCACTTTTCATTAAAAAAACTCTCAACAAGGTGAGTATGAAGGGAATATACCTCAAAATAATAAAGGCCATATATGACAAGCCCACAGCTAACATCATACTTAATGATATAAAACTAAAAGCTTTTCTGTCAATGACAAGGAGAAAGACATGAATCCCAACTTTCACTATTTCTATTCAATATAGTACTAGAAGTCTTATCCAGAGCAATTAAGCATGAAAAAGAAGTAAAAAGCATTCAAATTCAAAAGTAAGGGGTGAAATTGTCTCTGTTTGCAGATGACATGATCTCATAGACAGCAAACTTCTTATAACTAAAAAAAACAAATGCAGTAAATTTGCTGGATACAAAATCAACATAAAAATTCAGTTGTATTTCTATACAGTAACCACAATGTATCTGAAATAGAAATTATGGCAACAACTCCATTTATAACAGCATAAAAACAATAAAATAGAAATCAATTTAACCAAGAAAATAAGAGATCTGTACCCTGAAAGTTATAAAACACTGAAGAAAGAAATTGAGTAAGACACACCAAAACATGAAAAGCTATCCTGTGTTCATAAATAAGAATTAGAATTGTTAAAATGTCCATACTACCCAAAGCAATCTACAGATCAATGCAATCTCTACTAAATTCCAATGGCATTTTTAACAGAAATATTTATTTTTAAATCCAAAAATTCATATGGAACCACAAAAGACCAAAATAGTCAAAACAATCCTGAGCAAAAACAACATGATCATTATAGTTATCATCGTTGTATGTATACTTGAAGAGAGTAAGACAGTAAATCTTAAAAGTTTTCATCACAGGGGAAAAATAACTATTGAGGTGATGGATGTTAACTTACTGTGGTAATCATTTCAAAATATATCTAAGCCAAGTCTTTATGCTGCCACCTAAAACTTACACAGTGCTGTACATCAATTATATCTCAGTAAAAAATTACCATAAAAAATTAAAATAGAACTACCATATGATTCAGCAATACCACTTCTGGGTATATACCAAAATGAAATCAAATTAGTATCTCATAGAGATATCTGCCCTCCCATGCTCATTGCAGGACTATTCACAATAGTCAAGATATAAAAACAACTCAACATCTATCAGTAGATGAATGGATAAAGATTATATATATATATAAACATACACAATGAAATATTATTCAGCTATTAGAATGAAGTTAATCCTACCATTTGTGACAACGTAGATGAACCTTGAGGACATTATGCTAAATGAAATAAGACAGACAAAGTCAGATATTATATAATTTCATATGTAGAATGTAAAATTTTTAAAAAGTTGAACTCAGAAGCAGATTAAAATGGTAGTTACCAGACTGAGTGATGAGATAAAGGAGAGATGTTGTCATAGGTTGAAAATTGTAGTTATGTAGGATCAACAAGTCTAGTGAACTAATGCGTGGGAATGGTGACTATGCATAATAATACTATATTGCACAATGGCAATATACCATGAATGTAGACTCCAGGTAATCTCATCACAAAAAAAAAAAATGGTAACTATGTGAGGAAATGACATGTGTATCAAATAGTCATGCTGTATATCTTAAATATATACAATTTTTATTTAAAATATACATTTAAAAAAATGAAATCCTCATATGTATTAAAACATGAATAACTTCAAAGAAAGTAAGCTAAGTGAAATAAGCCAGACCCAAAAGGACAAATACTGTGTGCTTCCAGTTATATGAGGTACTTAGAGTAGCCAAATTCATAGAGACAGAAAGTAGAACAGTGGTTACCAAGGTTTGAGGAAGATAGGAATGAGATGGAGAGTTATTATTTAATGGATACAGTGTTTCAATATGGAATGATAAAAAAAAGTTCTGGAAATGGATAGTGATGATGGTTGCAAAACAGTGTGAATCTACTTAAAGGCAATTGACCTGTTTAAATTGAACAGTTAAAAGTTATTAAAATGATAATTTTTTGTTGTGTATATTTTCCCATAATTAATATGCTAACATTAGAAGTCTCTTAGGAAACTTTTTAAAAAAGATTTTATTTATTTATTTGTCAGAGAGAGAGCACACAAGCAGCGGAAGTGGCAGCCAGAGGGAGAAGTAGACTCCCCACTGAGCAAGGAGCCCAATGAGGGACTCGATCCCAGGACCCTGAGATCATGACCTGAGCCAAAGGCAGGTGCTTAATCAACTGAGCCATCCAGGTGTCCCATAAGTCTCTCAGGAAACTTAAGTCAACAATTGTGTTAAAAAGAAAACCACAGGGACGCCAGGGCGGCTGGGTGGGTCCTTACTCAGCGGGGAGCCTACTTCTCCTTCTCCCTCTGCCCCTCCCCCTGCTTGTGCTCTCTCTCTCTCTCTGTCAAACAAATAAATAAAATCTTAAAAAGAAGAAAAACACAAAGTAAGAAACATAATTCTTTTAATTATAGAGAATAATCTGATGGCTATCAGGAGGAAGGGGGTGGGGGAGGGGTGAAATAGGTGATGGGGATTAAGGAGTGCACTTGTCAAGGTGAGCTCAGGGTGATGTATGGAACTGTTGCATCATTATATTGTACACATTAAACTAATATAACACTGTATATTAACTAACTTCAATTAAAATAAAAACTTAAATTAAAAAAAAAAAAAAGAAAGAAAACCACAAGCCCCAAACGACATCATTTAGGTTAAGGCCCCAAATCTGTAAACTAAGACTCAATATTTAATTACAGTTTGAACCCCCCAGAAATGTAACCTTTAACCAGTCAACATGGGAATTTCCTGGTCAGCACTATGAAATTTACTGACAGATCCTTTCTGTTCCCTTTAGGAGAGTGACCTTGCCTGAAACAATGGATTCTTTGCTAACAGTTTCCTTTTTTCCATTCCCTCTCTACTATTAAAAACCTTTCCTTTTCTGTGGCCCTTTGGAGTTCCCCTCTACTTGCTTTATGAGATGCTGCCCAATTCATGAATTAATTAATAAAGCCAATTAGAATTTTTAAATTAATTTGGTTGAAATTTTATTATTTAACAGATTTGGTGGCAGTGGCAGGATCTGAAGCCAACTTCCAGAATGGGGGGACAATGAGAAAAACAGTCAGAAAAACAGTACCCACAAACTTTTTATATTCACTATCTTTCTCACTATTTCTGAGGGCTGTAGGTAAGCTCCTTTCAGTTCTGAGCTCTACCCTATTAAGCATTTGAGTTCCTGATACAGCTGACTTTCTTTTACAGGGTGGGTCAGCTTGAGCTGACAAATGATTATGCCCAGAGCCAACTGACCTGACATACTTGCCTGGAGCCCAGTTGACCTGGCAGTTTTTTTCCTGGAGTCCAGCTTGCTGGCAGAAGGATCTGCCAGGATCCAAGCCCTTAGTCTTTCAGACTATAATTCCCCAGATGGAAAACCTCAGCAAGTTTCCACAGGAATTAGTGGTGGTGCACACAGGTCCTTCTTGTGGCCAAGACACAGTAACATCTTTTGGCTACTGCTGATATATTACAGTGCACATGTTTGTTTGTCTTGTTTAGTATAAAGGATATTGCTAATGGGGATCTTGGAGGCCAAAAAACCACAAAATTGGTGGGCACATATCAAGCATTTAAAGGCTGTTAGAGTGCTTACCACCTCAAGACAACTTCTGTGATAGGATAAATTGGTCATGGAATGGGTTAGATTGACACTAGGTCACCTGTCAACCTCAAGAAAACTTCCATGCAATCAGGTACACACACAGTCCCCAACTGTGCAACATATCCCTTTTAGATATCAGTTCATATTCAAGAGACCCAAAGGTTAAGCTAATGGGATCCTTAAATTCCAGAGTTAAGTGTGCCACCTTCCAGCACACTTGCTTATTTTATGTCTAAGAACTATAGTCTCAGAAGTTGCAGATATCTAACAAGAGTGGTAGTATTTTACTAAGCTCGTTTGGTGTCCTGAGGAAATTGGTTTAGTTATTATCAGGTTGGGAGGCCCAAAATAAGTCCAGACATAAATGTGAGTTGCATTCCATTTGCAGCTAGATATGACTGGACAAAAGTGTATATTAACATTGAAGATGGTGGAATAGGAGGATCCTAAGCTTACATTGTCCCAAATATATGTATATAACAGCCACATCAGTACAATTAACCCAGAAAATGACTTGAAGACTGGTAGAACAGATTCTCCACAGTTAATCATAGAGAGGAAGTCATAACAAAAAGGGTAGGGGGGCAGAGACTCAGTCAGGAGTCAAACTTCTGAGGAGACTACCACAAATGGGAGGGACACCACAGGAGAGAGAGGAATAGACCCCACTGGGAAGACAAGTCTCCATAAAATATGGCTTTGAAAACCAGTAGGGCTTAATTTCATAAGTTTTTACAATCCATGAAACAAATCTGGTACTTTAAAAATTAGTGAGCTTGGCTCTGGGAAAGCTGGAAGGTGATAAGAAATTAAGTCACCACCCTGAAAGATATAGCACAACAAACAACCCTCCTGAAATACAGCACAGAAGCAGCAGTTTGAAGAGTACTTGGGGTATATATAGGAAGATTTATTTACTAATCTCAGAACTTGTGCTGAAGGAGCATGGATATTTAAGAGACTTTCCTAAGAACAAAAGAGTTGGCAGACACCATTTCTATCCCTCTCACATCTCCCCAGGCAAGATACAAGGACACCTGTGAGAATCAGCATGAACAATTTCTACATGACATGCTAACACCACATGCCCTGCTAGGACCACTCCAAAGTGACTCACACTGGGGAAACAGGAAGTAAGCACAAATATCAGTTTGACTGCAGCCCCCAATATGGGCTGGTGCACACATCTAGTTCAGATAGCCAATTCCATCCATCAACAAAAACATCACAGAGGCGGCATAGAGAACCTTGTAGTTTGAGGTCACTGCAATACCAACAGACAAACTGGGGGCAGACATCTGGTCTGACTACAGGCCCCACCCACCAATGAAAGCATCTCATGGGAAAACAAAGGAAGATCACCCTACACATTGGTGTGACTACACTTCTGGCAAATGGGCTGAGGGCAAGCATTTGGTCTGACACAACTCAAGTACATGAAGGCCCCAGACTGGCCCTTAAACAGCACAGGGATCAAACCCTTCTCAAAATAGGTGAAGAGAGTCATTGCAGCCAACTGGACTGAAGGAAAATTCCACTCAACCACAACAGTAGGGTGAATGCAACACACATAGGTTAAAAAAAAAAAAAAGGCTCTGAAGTGCTTGGTTCTGGTGAACAGGTGCTACAGGGCACTACAGGACCTCATCTTCATAAGGCCAGTACTTTAAAAAGCAAGAGACATAGTTGACTTTCCTAATACAGAAACAAACACAGAGAGTTAGACAAAATGAGACAAAGGAATATGTCCCATATGAAAGAGCAGGACAAAACCACAGCAAAAAAAACTAAGGGAAATGAAGATAAGAAATATGCCTGATAGAAAATTCAAAGTAATGCTCATAAACATATTTACTAACCTTGCGAAAAAAAGTGGAGGATCTCAGTGAGACCTTCAACAAAAAGAAAATGTAAATAACCAATCAGAGATGAAGACTTGAATACTGAAATTAAAAATACAGTAGCTGGAATAATAGTAGACTAGAGGAAGCAGAACAGATCAGCAAGATGGAAGACAGAATAATGAGAAACAACCTAGCTATTGTTTGGTAAAAGGAAAAAAGAAAAAAAATTAGAATAGGGGAAATCAGCGACATCATCAAGCATAATAACATTTGCATTATAGGTATCCCAGAAGGAGAAAAGAGAAAAGGTGGCAGAAAATTTACTTGAAGAAATAATAACTTAAACTTCCCTAATTTGGGGAAGGAGACATATATCCAGATCCAGGATTCACAGAAAGCCTCCAACAAAATTAATTCAAGAGGTCCACACCAAGATACATAATAAAATTGCAAAAAATAGTGACAAAGAGAGAATTTTAAAACCAGCCAGAGATTGCAATTGCATACAAGGGAAACCCCATAAAGATATCAGCTGATTGTTCAACAGAAACTTTGCAGACCAGAAGAAAGTGGCATGATATATTCAAAGTGCTGAAAGTAAAAATCTGCAACCAAGAATACTCTATCCAGTAAGGTTATCATTCAGAATAGGAGAGATAAAGAGTTTCCTAGACAAACAAAAGGGAAAGGGTGTTATCACCAGTAAACCAGCCTTATAAGAAATATTAAAGGGAATTCTCTAAGTGGAAAGAAAAGGTCATAATCAAGAGTAAAAATTGGAAAAGGAAAAAAATTCACAATTACATACAAACGTAATCAAAGTAGTAGATTAATGATTTATAAAATCATTATGGGGATTAAAGCACAAAAGCAGTAAAATCAATTCTATCTATAAAAAACAGTCCAGGGGTTTTCAAAATTAAAGGATGCAAATTATGAAATCATATATATAAAACATGGGAAAGGAGATAAAAGTTTAGTGCTTTAGAATGGGTTTAAACTTAAGTGACCATCAACTTAATATGGACTGCTATATGAATAAGATGTTATATATTAACCTAATGGTAACCATAAAGTAACAACCTGCAAAAGTATTCAAAAAATAAAGAGAAAGGAATCCGAGCATATCACTAAAGAAAGTCATCAAACAAGAGCAAGGAAAAAGTAACAGAGAATAACTACAAAAAACAACTGTAAAGCAAACAACAAAATAGCAATAAGTACATACCTATCAGTAATTACTTTGGATGTAAATAGATTAAATAATCCAATCAAAAGCTATTGGATGACTAAATGGATTAAAAAAAAAAAAAAAAAAAACAAGATCCATCTATATGGTGCCTTCAAGAGAATCATTGGAAGCTGAAAAACACATGCAGATTAAAAGTGAAGGGATGGAAAAACATCATGCAAATGGAAGTGAAATAAAGTTGAAGTAATACAATACAATACAACACAATACAATACAATACAATACTTGTAGCAGACAAAATAAAGCAAAAACTATAACAAAAGACAAAGAAGGATACTACATAATTATAAAAGGTACAATCCAAAAAAAATATAACAATTGTAAATACTTATGCACCCAACATGGGAGCACCCAAACACATAAAGCAACTATTTACAGCCATAAAGGAAGAAATCAGTAGTAATGCAATAATATTAGGAGACTTTAACACCCGTCATACATCAATGGGTAGATCATCCAGACAGAAAATCAACAAAGAAACAGTGGCTTTGAATGACACACTGGACTGGATAGATTTAACACACATATTCAGAACATTTCATCACAAAACAACAGAATACATATTATTTTCAAGTGCACATGTAACAGCTTCTAGAATAGATCACATGTTGGATCACAAAACAAATCTCAACAAATTCAAAAAATTAAAATCATGTCATGCATTCTTTCCAACCACAAAGTTATGAAACTAATATTTGATTACAAGAAAAAATCTGGAAAGAATACAAACACATGGAGGCTAAATTACAAGTTACTAAACAATGAATGGGCCAACCAAGAAATCAGAGAGGAAATAAAAAATACATGGAGACAAATGAAAATCAAACCATAATCATTCAAAACCTTAGGAATGAAGCAAAAGCTATTCTAAGAGGAGAGATTATAGCAATATGGACCTACCTCAAGAAGCAAGAGAAATGTCCAATAAAAACCTAACTTTACAGGTAACAGAGTTAGAAAAAGAAGAAAACACAAAGCTCAAAGCCAGTAAAAGGAAGGAAATAATAAATATTAGAGCAGAAATAAATGAAATAGAGGCTAAAAATACAATAGAACAGAACAATGAAACCAAGAACTAGTTCCTTGAAAAGATCAACAAAATTGACAAGCCTTTAGCAAACTCATCAAAAAAAAGGGTGGGGGAGTGGACTCAAATAAAACCAGATATGAAAGAGGAGAAATAACAACTGGAACCATGGAAACACAAAGAATTATGGAAAATTATATGCCAACTGTTTGCCATAGAAATACAAAGAATTTTTTAAAATTATATACAAAATAATTGGGCAACCTAGAGCAAATGGATGAATTCTTAGAAACATAACCTCCCAAAACTGAATCAGAAAGAAATTTAAAAAATTTGAACACATCAATGACTAGCAATTAAATTGATTCAGTAATTAAAAAATTCCCAACAAAATAAGCTTACAGGGAACATACTTCAACATAAAGGCAATATATGAAAAACCCACAGCTATCATCATATTCAGTGCTGTAAAACTAAGAGCTTTTCCTCTAAGATCAGGAAGAAGGCAAAGATGTCCACTCTCTCCACTTTTATTTAACATAGCACTGGAAGTTCTAGCCACAGCTATCAGAGAAGGAAAAAAACAAAAGACATCAAATTGATAAGGAAGAAGTAAAACCTTCACTATTTACAGATGACACGATACTATATATAGAAAACCATAAAGATTCTACCAAAAAAACTACTGAAACTGAAATTCGGTAAAGTTGCAGGATACACAATTTACATATAGAAATCTACTGCATTTCTATAAACTAATAATGAGGTAGCTGAAAAAGAAACTAAGAAAACAATCCCATTTGCAATTGTAAAAAAAGAATGAAATACTTAGGAATAAACTTAACTAAGGAGGTGAAAGAACTGTGCTCCAAAAACTATAAAACATTGATGAAAGAAATTGAAAATGACACAAATAAATGGGAAGATATTCTATGTTCATGGATTGTGAAAACCAATATTCTGAAAATGTCTATACTACCCAAAGCAATCTATAGATTTAATGCAATCCCTGTCAAATACCAGCAGCATTTGTCACAGAAGTAGAACAGATAATCCTAAAATTTGTATGGAATCTCAAAAGAACTCAAATAGCTAAAGCAATCTTGTAAAAGAAAAACAAAACTGGAGATATCACAATACCAGATTTCAATATGTACTACAAAGTTGTAGTAATGAAAACAGTATGGTACTGGCACAAAAATAGATGCATAGATCAATTGAACCAAATACAGAATCCAGAAATAAACCCATGATTATATCGCCAATTAATCTGCAACAAAAGAGGCAAGATGTACAATAGGAAAAAGACAATCCCTTCAACAAATGATGTTGGGAAAACTAAACAGCTATATGCAAAGTAATAAAACTGGACTAATTTTTTATACCATACACAAAAAGAAATTCAAGATGGATTAAAGACCTAAATGTGAGACCTGAAACCATAAATTTCCTAGAAGAAAACAATAGAGTACTGCCAGTCTCTTTGACATGAACCATATAAACATTTTTCTATATATGTTTCCTCTAGCATGGGCAGCAAAAGCAAAATTAGAGTATTGGGACTATACAAAAATAAAAAGTTTTTGCACAGTAAAAGGCAACCTACTGAATGTGAGAAGATATCTGCAAATAATTTATCTGATAAGGGGTTAATATACAAAATATATAAAGAAAATCAAGCAGTCAAATTGAAAAAATGGGCAGAGGACATGAATAGACATTTTTCAAAAAGGACATACAGTTGGCCAACATACAAATAGAAAGAAGCTCAATATCACTAATCATCAGGGAATTACAAATCCAAACAATAATGACATATTATCTCACACCTGTCAGAATGGCTAAAATTAAAAGAAAGTCAAGATAATAAGTCAATAACAAGTGTTGGTGAGAATGTGAATGAAAAAAAATCCTTTTGTACTCTTATTGGGAATTAAAGTAGGTGCAGCTACTGTGGAAAATAGTATGGAGGTTCCTCAAAATATTAAGAATAGAATTGCCATATAAGCCAGTAAATCCACTACTGGGTATTTACACAAAGAAAATGAAAACATTTATTTGAAAAGATATATACACTCCTATGTTTATTGCAGCTTTATTTACAATAGCTAAGATATGGAAGCAACCCAAGTATCCATCCACTGATGGATAAAGAAAACTGGTATGTATATATGCATTGGAATATTACTCATCCATAAAAAAGAATGGAATGTTGCATTTGCAACAATATGGATGGATCTTGTGGGTACAATGCTAAGTGAAATAAGTCAGGAAAAGACAAATACCATATGATTTTACTCATATGTGGAATTTGAGAAACAAAATAAAGAAGTAAAGGAAAAAAGAGACAAACAAAAAAAGACTCTTAAATATAGAGAGGAAAGTGGAGGTTGTCAGATGGCAGGATGGTGGGTACGGGTGAAATAGGTGAAGGGGACTAAGAATGCATTTATAGTAATGAGCACTGAGCAATGTATAGAATTGTTGAATCATTATATTGAACACCTGAAACTAATATAACATATTATACTTGAATAAAAAAATGTGGGTTAACTTAATTTGTGGCCAGCATCCTACCAAGGTGTTTCCTGTAATTCAGGAGAATTACAACCTAGAAATATAACCATTATTTGGAATGTTCCAATTAGATGAGATCACTTAAGAAGTTCAGTTAAAAACAAGGGTCTCCAAATTAAACAGAATGGAATATCTGTTTAAATTGGCAAGCAGAAGCCTCCAAAAGTTTTCAAAATTTCAAAGTAGTTTCATTAAATGATTCATTGAAGAAGCTAATGAAAACTTAAAGATGTAAGAGGCACCTAAACCAAAAGACTATAAGAATGACAAAACTCCGACTGCTCCTCTCTATCCTTTGAATACGCATCCTACTGATCCTCTAATGTTTTCCCTTCTAAAAAGGCTGCACACTGTAAACAAAAGACTGCCAAGTTACTTGCCTTACAGACACCCCCATGTCTACTTTCAAAAGAGGGCCCCCATATGGGCAATTCCCATGGTTGTCAAAACTGAGGGATTTTCTGGTCAAGTGCTATGTTATCTTATTAACAGGGGAATTATTATTAAAGGGAATTATTATTTAAAGGGGAAACTGAAAAATACCAGAGCCTGCAAAGGGGATTTTAGAAAAATTGGCAGAAGGCAGAAAACAATGTAAATTCTTACCAGAATCTGTTCTTCCAAATCTCTGTAGCACTGTAACACCCAATTGAGAGGAAAATAAAATTTCACACTGCCCCTTCCTTTCCAAATCCAGACCCATGGATTATTGATCCTCTCCCAGAGATAGCTATTTTCTTGCTTGTTTCCCACATCAGTCTCATTTGTGTAACTTGGCTTTCTGCCTGCCTAGGATATGCAGGTTGTTGCTTCTTTCATTTGGCTATCATTGGGAGTGACTGTGGATTTGGGGGAGGTAATATCCTCCGTACCCTCTTTGAGGACCCCTCTTACACCAAAGAGGAGTTATTCAATACAGCCAGAAATATTTAAAATTAGAACTATGTAGCCAGAGGGTAAAAAGCAAATTGAGGATAATATAGTTGAATAGGTGGATCAACCTATGATGCCATTTAAGTTACAACCCAATTCTTTGGGGGGATGAAAGCAATTTTCCTTATCTTACAAATCTTTACAAAACCAGAGATGCAGCTCTAAAAGCAATTCAAAGTTCACCCATTCCTTTATGAATCCGTTAACTTCCCCTATTTTTCTTAAATGGCTTGTTAATTATTGGCTTTAAAAAACCAAAGTCTTTCCTGGAAAAACTTACATTCTTTCTGTCCATTAAAGTTATATATGTTATTATGTCTTTGAAAGGTAACAAAACCCACAGTCACATGAAACTAAAGGGGGGAAAAAGGGACAAAGTCCTTTTTAAAATGCAAACTGATAAAAGGGCTCTTGTGCCCAAACTCTAATAGTCTCCTAAGATGAATTCCAGGAACAAATACAAATCTTAAAATCTTCTTTACAAATATTAGTAAATATAAGGTCTTTACCTCTGTCTTTGATGTGTGTGTATGTATAAAATGTTGCATATATATATATATATATATATATATATATATATATATAATATGTTGTAAATGTGAGGTATTTTTTTTTACCTCCAGATTGTATTGCTAAAATTAATTTGTCAAAGAACTCTGTTTAGTTGGTTTAAAGGCAAGCACTTGTAAAGATTGGGCATTCTAAAACTTTTAGAAAGATAAAAATTAACAAAATTTTTTTCAAGTTCATGTGCTAAGGGAAAATATTTATTGGTTTAATTAAAATAGATATGTCTTTAGAGTTATCAGCATTAAAATTAAAACTTTTATTCTGCCTCGGTATACCAAAAGTCAGGTGAATTGATGTAATCTCTGTAACAAAAGGCTTTTTTAAAAAATCTGGCTCAGGAAAATGACTGAGTTTAATGTCTCATGAAGTTTTTTTGGGTAATCTAAGCATAACTGTTAAAAACAAGCAAATTAAGTAGGTGTAAAAAATATATATTTTTAATTTAGGTAAATTTTATATAGTCTCCCAAATATTTTTGATAACCTGAAACCTTAAAATTTTGCTGAGTTAGGTTAAATGACAAATCAAGTTAAATTCATTAAATATCTAGATCATTTCCAAATAAGATAAAATAATGATACAATAACTACTGAACATAGATTTATCTACTTTTGACTTCTTTACAGAGAAACTCAAGATAAATTTGGGTCTGTTAGTAAACAAGTTTTGTGCTTTATTAAAAGATTTTACTTTGAAAAAGTACATTTCTCAAAGTTATAAAATGTATTCATCAATTTGCCACCCTAAGGAATACTGGTGCAACAGACAATTCACAATTGCTTACTTATTAGTTTTCACTAGAAATTAAGGTTATTAAGAGTTAAAAACATTCTAATAAGGGAAACAACTCTCTATACAAGGAAAGTAAGATGTGTGTTTTTGGTTAAAAAAAGAAGTATGAGGAATGAAAATACATTTTTGTTGAGGGGAAAAAAAGTTATTTTATCCTAAAATGAGGCTGGTTCTCTAAAGAGGGAATACTCAAGACAAAATCCAAATATGTAAAAAAAAAAACGTTTTAAAAAGTTTGTGAAAAAAATGATCTTTAAAAAGAAATGTTATGTGTGATCAAGGACTAAGATTGGAATACATAAATGCTAATATCAAAAATAACCTGGTACAAAATTAGAATTTGCTTTTCCTCTGTTTACAAGACAAAAGATTTTTCTAGAGTTTTGATCAGCTTGAGTCTTTTCAACCTGGAACATTCCAAAGGATTTGCTAAACTAATTAGATTTATTTGATATGTTAAATTACATGGGAAACATTGCCAAACAAGAATTAATACTAAGTTTTCTTTGTAAGATTGTGGCACATGCAAATAAAATCCATTCTGCTTTAAAAAAAATGGCCCTTGATTGCCAAATTTTGCCGTCCTGATGTCCTTGAAACATGGCAGTAGTCTGCTCCTTAATCAGAGAAATTAAGATAGGTAAATAATGGCTGCAAAGTCAATGGACAGTCTGGGCTATGGGAAGTCCAAGACAACCAGTTGATTCTTCTTAGCTTTCTGATAAAACCCATTTTGTGTCTTTTACATTTCTTCACCCACCATATGGCATTTAAGATTACTCAAATTATAAATATACATGGGTACAGAGACTTCTGTAATATTGCAAAAACAGTCTACCAACAAAGTCTGACTTGTTAGGTCCATAATCCTGGAGAAACTGTTTTTGTTCCCAGAGGCCTCAGATTTCCTCTCTCTGGACACTTAAACACCTGCAGCTAGACTTCCTTTAATTGCCACCTAATGAGGGTTAGCAATATGTACTTGTTTTTGTTTGTGTTTTCCAGATGGTTTGAAGCCTTTCCCTGCCACAAGGCTGATGCCCTCACAATGGGAAAAAACTGTTAAAAATATATTTCCCACTTGGAATATACCTTCTATAATTTCTGGTGATTGAGGCATCCACTTCCCTGGGAAAATCACACAAGCCTTAACAAAAACCATACAAACTTCTTGAAATTCTATCAGTATACCACCTTCTGTTTGATTCCTTGTTGTCTTATGCTACTATGATCATTTACTGTAAGTGTCTAATGTCTTATACTCAAGCCTATCATCAATAGGTTAAAGAAGCCTTACTAGATCTCAATTCATAGAACCCTGTTGGTCACAGTTTAGAGCCTCATGATTAGGTATTCTGGAAGCATTATCAGCAGAAGACAACCCCCAAGTCTCATTGGAAGGAAACTTACCAGGTGGTTCTGATGACTAACACTGCTGCAAACTAAAAGGTATTGAGCCTTGTGTATACATCACACACCAAAAAAAAAAAAAAAAAAAAAAAAGCTCCACTAGACACCTGGACCTGTGTCCTGCTGGAAACCTCTGAATGAAGTTGACAAGAAAGAAGTAGAAGTAGCTGGTGTCAAGGTAGACTGCTTCCACTCAAAACAATGGATTAAGACTTCATACTTTAACTAAACATGAAACCCATTCCTCCTTCCTTTCCTCACCTTTACTCTGGCATTGGCCTAGAAAGGTAATGCCTTCATCTCTATCTCTTGGATCATAGCTAAGGAGGGTAATCTTTGGAATTTGGTGACCTTTTAATTCAGGCTAAGAGAAAATCTAACTGTGCCCCTAATTTTTCACAAGCAAAATAAGACATCTCATCAGTCAATTTCCCCAAATTGGCATTGTCGAGTTGGAAAGGACCTCCCAGGAGGCTTTCATGATTCAGGATTTACTCCTTTGGGCAGGTCACTACTTGCCTGGGTAGGGATAAGTGCAAATGAGGCTATGATCAAGAAATTTACCTTAATTCTTTTTTAAAAAGATTTATTTATTTATTAGAGAGATAGAGCACGTGCACAGGGAGAAGAATCAGAGGGAGAGGGAGAGAGAAACCCAAGCAGACTCCATATTGAGTGTGGAGCTCAATGTGCGTCTCTGTCTCATGACCCTGAGATCATGACCTGAACTGAAACCAAAGTCAGACACTTAACCAACTGTGCCACCCAGGTGCCCCAGAAATTTACCTTAATTCTTAGAATTGTTTCAAAACCTGCTGCTAAAGCAATAGCTGCCCCCAAATTCTCAGACTCTGGCCAGTTATTCTTGATAATAGAATAGCCCTTGATTATCTTTTAGCTAAACAAGGAAGTATCTACTGTAGACAACATCACTTGCTGCACCTGGATTAACACTTTTGGGGAAGTGGAAACTCAATTACATGAGATCACTGAACAAGCTACTTGTCTTAAAAGAGTGATTCCTTCAGTGGGGTCTTTCTTTGATATATTTGATTTTGATTGGTTTGGGTCTTGATGACATTGGTTTCAAAATGCACTCCAAAGATTGAGAATTATTCTGCTTATAGCAATCATAATAATCCCCCTGGTGCACTATATTCTCTCAAAAGGTTTAGGTGTACGTTTGCAGCAGCTAACCAACAAGCAAATGACCTCCCTAAGATTGGAACATTAAAAGAGGGACAAAAGGGACAAATGACTTAAAATTTTTGAAGCTAAAGTCATAACCTGTGGATGTCACATACATTGAGCAAAAACATCATGACCTGTGAATATCACACAAAGGATCAACAAAAGCCTTGAGAACTATGGAGCTAGCTGAGAGTGGTGGTAATGTCTTAGATTATCACACCTCTCAGTTAAGCTGAGAGTCTCATCAAAAAAGAGGATTGTTAAAAAGAAAACCACAGGACAAAATGGCATCAATTAAGTTAAGGCCCCAAGTCAGTAAACTAAGATTTAATACCTAACCTAACTTCAGTTTCAACCCCCTAGAAATGTAATCTTTAACCCATCAACACAGGAATTTCCTGGTTAGCACCAGGAAATTTACTGATAGACCCCTTTTCTTTCCATTAGGAGGGCAACCTTGCCTAAAACAATGGATTCTTTGCTAATAGTTTCCTTTTTCCCACTCCCCCTCTATCATTAAAAACTATTCCTTTTCTGTAGTCTTTTGGAGATCCTCTCTACTTGCTAGATGGGATGTTGCCCAATTCATGAATTGTTTAATAAGCACAATTAGATTTTTTAAATTTACTATTTGAATTTTTGTTAACAGTTGAAATGGTTGAATTTTTAAAAAATATCAGTATTAGTGCATAATTAAGTCTTTGGTATAATAGTGAGGTGTTTTGAATATCAAAATAAGATAAATTTGTTCAATGTAGTCATAATAGCTGAAATACTTTTAAAAATAAATAAAATACATAAAAAATAAGTACTTTTAAAAATAATAGGATAACTCTTTTTAATCTATTTATAAAATTATCCCAAGTTTACAAATAACTTGTTTGGTATTCTATATGTTCTTTTTATGAGTTGAAAACTTTATTGCCTTTTTAAACAAAATACAGATATTTTCAACACTTACTCTCTTGAATTGTTTTCTGTCCTGTCATTCAGTCGTGATTCTCCTGAAAAGAAGTGTTTAGGCAAGAAGGCCTGGTTGCTAAGCAGAGTGTAGCAGGAAGCTTCAACTGTAAAGTTACTAAGGTATGTCCTTTATTATTGAAATTATAATAATAATACAACACAACCAAAATTCTAATTTGACAGCATAAGCCTGTGTTTGAAAGCTTGAGTTCAGATTTGAATCTGTGGAAAGAGTTTTTCAATGTCTTTTGATTACAAAATCGAAAAAGTTTATGAATAAAATTGTGCTAGTTTCAGGAATTATTCAGTGGGCTGTCCTGAATATACTTGACATTTTCCTTCACTGTATGTATGTATGTGTGTATGTATTTTATGTATGTTTAAAAATACTGGCTTTATAAAAATGCTGTCTTCATCTTTCTGTCATCTCATAACTATGTTTTTTGGAATTGTGAGATTGCCATAACAATACTTTCCCTTTTTGTAGCATTTTCATATTTATTATCTAATTTCATGTCAATCTCACAACCACTAATGGAAGATAAAGCAGCTTTTCTGACCTTTCTTTTTTAACTGAGAGACTGAGTAGCTTAAACTTAAAGCTAAAGTCCCTAACAATCAGGGACTTTAAGATCTCCCAGTCTGACTTTTTTCTATTACAAATGAGGAAGCTGAGGACCAAAGAAGTCACATAGCTGGAGAAGTAATTTCCTTGGTAACACAGCTATTTATTGCAGATCTGGGACTAGAATATAAGCCTCCTAAATCCTAGTCTAACATGCTTGACACAAGCCAGATGCTGTCCCTAAATAATAGTTGTAGATTAATAAGTACAAACACTTTATTAATTTCCTAAAAATTTCTGTATTGGAGAGGTTAAATAGATCAGAACATATGTAAACTTCAGTTTTATTTATTTTTTTAAGATTATTTATTTATTTATTTATTTATGTATTATTTGTCAGAGAGAGAGAGAGCACAAGCACGGGGAGAGGAGGCAGAGGGACAAGCAGGTTCCCTGTGGAGCAAGAAGCCCGGTATGGGACTAAATCCCAGGACCCTGGGATCATGACCCGAGCCAAAGGCAGATGCTCAACTGACTAAGCCACCCAGGCATCCCTAAACTTCAGGTTTAAATTACCTAATTTAGTACATAAGAATAAATATTCATTTAGCAAACATTTACTGAATACATGATATCATGATGATACTAAATGCCAGGAATAAAAGATGAATAAGACACAGACCATTTTAAACACAAACTCCACATTTACAATTTAGTAGGAGGAAGGCATATAACTGTAGAGCTCTGTATTAGTTTTCTGTTGCTGTATAAGAAATTAGCACAAATTTAGCAGCTTAAAGCAATATACATTTATTTTCATACAGTTTCCTTGGGTCAGGAATCTGGGCATAGTTTAGTGGGGTGCCCTGCTCAGGGTCCCCTAAGGCTGCAATCAAGTGGTCTGCTGGGGCTGAAATTTCCTCTGAGGCTCAGCACTCTCTTCTAAGCTCATGTGATTGTTAGTGGAATTAATTTTTTGCAGCTATAGAACTTATGGTGGCTTACTTCTTCAAAGTCAGCAGGAAGGAGGGGGTGTAGGTTAAGATGGGGACACTATGTTTGCCTCATCTCTTGAACACAGCTAGATAAATACTAAATCATTCTGAACAGCCAAGAAATTGATCTGAGGACTAAGAGAACTAACTGCAAAACTAGAGGGAGAAGAGAGGCCACATTGTGGAAGATAGGAGGTGCAGAGATGTGATGTGAGGGAGAAAAGAATCATGGCTGCTGCAGAGGAAAGGGAGCCCTGATCATGGAGAGAGGAGAGGGAGAGAGAGAGCAGAGCACAGGGGATTGCACAAGAAAAATACTTCCCCAAAACCACTGGGGGAAAATGAGAGGGGTTGATTATTTTCCCCACTGGGAAAATGGGAAGGGCTGATTATGGTGAGTTTTTACAACCAGCAGAGCTCAAAGACAAGTTTTAGAAGTCCATGCCATGGCTGGTGTGAGGCCAGTGGGTGAAGTGGTGCTCCTGTGGAGGAGGGCAGAGGACCAGGAATGGACAGTGTGGTCTGAGGATGTCCCAGGCTGCACTGAGAGATAGTTACACTTCTTGGGGTGCATTTGGGAGAAATGGCACTGCTTCTCAGGGTACAAAAGAGCTGGTAAGTGACATTTCACTGCCCTGTTCCTTAGCATAGGGGCAGAGGCACCTGCTGAAGGCAGCTAATGTGGTGTTGGCATTTTGCTGTGCTTTACTATAAACTCCAAGCTCCTATGCATTTGTGTGACTACCCTAATGGACAAGCTGGCACCAGACTCAGAGTGGCAAGACCCTCTGCCAGAGGATCTGCATGGGTCCACACCACACCAGGTCCCTAAAATTTGGAGTTTTGAAACTCAGCCAATGTGCCTGAGTTAAACAGGAGCACTATGCTGTGGGGTGGGAAGACAGCCAGGACACAGGGTGAAGGCAGGGATCTGAGGAATCCCTGAGACACTTGAGGGGAGATTGTTCACTCTTCTGTGAGGGCTTCTTGGACAGCAGGATGAGGGAGCGAGTTGGTACCATTTTTCTTCCGTCAATCAGCATGGACAAACTTCAGTGAGCAGCACATTGCCCACAGTGGAGGCTTGAGCTGCTTACACCAAGCCCCATATACTTGCACTCTGCAGGTGTTTCTATACTATGGCAAGTATGCCTGAGAGCCAGAGCAGCAGCAGGCCTCTCTCCAGGAAGACCAGCATGAACCCCCACACATGCACCAAGTCTACTGACCATAGAGTGCTAAAAAGCTTCAACTCTAGTGCAAATAGGATCAGGCTTATCTTAACAAGCAGACCAGAGCATAACTATTTAAAATGTTGCACACAATAGACAAGGTCTAAACAATCCCCATGGCAGACAAGGAGAAATGCTGCAGAGGACTGACCTGAGGGAAAGAGCCACCAAAACTCAATAGCAGAGTGCACACAGCACACACCAGAAACACTTCCTGAAGCACCAGGCCCTGGATAGTATATGACCTATTTTTCATAAAGCCATTATTCTCTGACAGACCACAACCAACACTACAGAAATACAAACAACTATAAGGAGCAGGTAACATAACAGACTTCCTAGCATAGAGAAGACAGAGATATAGTCAAAATGCCAAGACAGGGGAATACATCGCAAAAGAAATAACAAGAAAGGTGACAACCAGGGATCTAATCGAAATAGATATAACTAATATGCCTGGTCCAGAATTTAAACCAACAATCATAAGGATACTAGATGGGCTTGAGAAAAGCATAGAAGACACTATGGAGTACCTTACCAAGGACATAAAAGATCTAAAAACTAGTCAGGCCAAAATAAAAAATGCTATGACCAAGATATGAAACCAGCTGGATATAATGACTACAGGATTGAAGAATCAGAAGAATGAATAAGTGATATAGAAGGTAAAATTATGGGGGGAAAAAGGAAACTGAAGAGAAGAGGGAAAGAAAAATATTGAATCACAAATGTAGACTTAGGGAACTTAGTTGATCCATAAAGTATAACATTCTTATCTTATGAAACCCAGAAGCAGAAGAGACAGAAAAGGGGACAAAAGGTTTATTTGAGCAAATTATACCTGAAAACTTCCCTAATCTTGGAAAGGAAACAGACATCCAAATCCAGGAGCTACCAAGAACTCCCAACAAAATCAACCAAAGGAGGCCAACACAAGACATGTAAATAAATTAGCAAGATACAGAGATAAGAAAAAAACCCTAAAAGTGGCAAGTGAAAAAAAATCATTAACTTACTAGGGAAGACAAATAAGTTTAGCAGGAGACATCTTCACAGAAACTTGGTAGGCCAGAAGGGAGTTCCAAGATATATTCAACATGCTGAATGGGAAAAAATATGCAGCCAAGAACACTTTACCCTACAAAGCTGAGATTCAGAATTGAATGAGTTTTCCAGACAAACAAAAAGTAAGGGAGTCCGTGACCACTAAACCAGCCCTGCAAGAAATATTAAAGGGAACTCTGTGAATTTGAAAGTAAGACCAAAACCAACAAAGACTAGAAAGGAACACAGAAAATCTCCAGAAACAACTTTACAACTAAAACAATGGCCCTAAGTTCATATCTATCAGTAATCATTCTGAATATAAATGGACTAAATGCTCCAATCAAAATACATAGGGTATCAGAATGGATAAGAAAAATAAGACTCATCTACATGATGCCTACAAGAGACTCACTTTAAATCTAAAAATACCTACAGAATGAAAGTGAGGGTATGGAGAACCATTTATCATGGTAATGGAGTTGAAAGAAAGCCAGAGTAGCCATACTTATATCAGATAAGCTAAATTTTAAACCAAATACTGTAAAAAGAGATGAAGAAGAACAATTTATCATAATTAAGGGATCTATCCAATAAGAAGATCTAACAATTGTAAATATTTATGCTCCCAACTTGGAAACAGGTAAATATACAAATCAATAAATAAGAAACAAAAAGGAACTCATTGATAACACAATAATTGCAGGGGACTTTTACACCCCACTTACATTAATGGACAGATCATCTAAGCAGAAAATCAACAAGGAAACAGTGGCTTTGAATGACACACTAGACCAGATGGACTTAACAGATATAATCAGAGCATTTCATCCTAAAGCAGCAGAATACACATTCTTTTAAAGTGCACATGGAACATTCTCCAGAATAGCTTGCATACTGGTTCACAAATCAGCTCTCAACAAGTACAGAAAGTCTGAGATCATAACATCCATATTTTCAGACCACATTGCTATGACACTTGAAGTCAACTACAAGAAGAAATTTGGAAAGACCTCAAATACATGGAGGTTAAAGAACATCTTACTAAGGGATGAATGGGTTAACCAGGAAATTAAAGAAGAAATGAAAAACTACATGGAAACAAATGAAAATGAAAACACAACAGTCCAACACCTTTGGGATGCAGCAATAGCAGTCACAAGAGAAAAGTATATAGCAACATAGGCTCAACTCAAGAAACTCAATTCAAGAAACAAGAAAAAAATCTCAAAAAAAAAAATCTCAAATACACGAGTTAACTGTACACCCAAAGGAACTAGAAAAGGAAGAGCAAATGAAGCCTAATGCCAGCAGAAGAAAGGAAATAATAAAGATTAGAGCAGAAATCAATGATATAGAAATAAAAAAAAAACAGTAGAACAGATTAGTGAAACAAGGAGCTGGGTCTTTGAAAGAACTGATAAAATTGATAAACTCACAGCCAGACTTATCAAAAAGAAAAGAGAAAGGACTCAAATAAATAGAATCATGAATGAGAGAGGAGAGATCACAACCAACACTACAGAAATACAAACAATTATAAGAGAATATTATGAAAAATTATATGCCAAAAATTGGGCACTGAAAGAAATTCCTAGAAACATAAAAACTACTAAAACTGAAAGAGGAAGAAATAGAAAATTTGAACAGACTCATAACCAGCAAAGAAATGGAATCAATAATCTCCCAACAAACAAAAGTCCAGGGCCAGAGGGCCTCACAGGGGAATTCTACCAGACCTTTAAAGAAGAGATAATACTTTCCCTCTCAAACTATTCCAAAAAATAGAAATAGAAAGAAAACTTCCAAACTCATTCTATGAGGCCAGCATTACCTTGATTCCAAAACCAAAGACCCCACCAAAAAGGAGAATCATAGGCCAATATCCCTGATGAACATGGATGCAAAAATTCTCAAAAAGACACTACCAAATCAAATCCAATAGTACATTAAAAGGATTATTCACCATGATCAAGTAGGATTTATCAAGTGGGGCAGCAGGGCTGGTTCAATATTTGCAAATCAATGTGATACAACACATTCATAAAAGGAAGGATAAGAACCATATGATCCTCTCAATAGAAGCAATAAAAACTTTTGACAAAGTACAGCATCCATTCTTGATATCTCAACAAAGTAGGGATAGAGGGAACATACTTCAACATCATACATCATAAAGGCCATATACAAAAGACCCACAGCTAATATCATCTTCAATGGGGCAAAACTGAGAGCTTTACTTCTATGGTGAGGAAGAAAACAGGGATGTCCACTCTCATGATTGTTATTTAACATAGTACTGGAAGTCCTAGCCTCAGCAATCAGACATCAAAAAGAAATAAAATCCATCAAAATCAGCAATGAAGAGGCTCGTGGGTGGGGCAGTTGGTTAAGTGTCTTACTCTTTGCTTCAGCTCAGGTCGTGATCTCAGGCTCGTGAGACTGAACCCTGTGTAGGGCTCTGCACTCAGTGCAGAGCCTACTTGAGATTCTCTCTCCCTCTCCCTTTGCCCCTCCTGCTCATTCTCTCTCTCTCTCTCTCTCTAAAATAATGAATAATTTTTAAAAAAAAATCAGCAAGGAAGAAGTCAAACTTTCCTCTTTGCAGATGACATGATACTCTATATAGAAAGCCTGAAAGATTCCACCAAAAAATTTATAGGACTAATAGGTGAACTCAGCAGAGTCCCAGGAAACAAAATCAATGTGCAGAAATCTGTAAACCAATAATAAAACAGCAGAAAGGGAAATCAAGGAATTGATCCCATTTACAATTGCACCCCCCCAAAAAATGAGATACCTAGGAATAAGACTAACCAAAGAAGTAAAAGATTTGTGCTCTGAAAACTACAGAACACATATGAAAGGAATTGAAAATGACACAAAGAAATGGAAAAACAGGTGCACCTGGTGGCTCAGTCAGTTAAGTGACTGCCTTTGGCTAAGGTCATGATCCCAAGGTCCTGGGATCGAGTCCCATGTCAGGTTCTCTGCTCAGCAGGGAGTCTGCTTCTCCCTCTCACTCTGCCTGCTGCTCTGCCTCCTTCTGCTCTCTCTCCCCTCCATGTCAAATAAATAAATAATCTTTTTAAAAAAGAAATGAAAAAAACATTCCATGATTATTGATTGGAAGAACAAGTAATTTTAATATGTCTACAGTGCCCAAAGGAATCTACACATTTAAAACAATCCCTATCAAACTACCACCAGGATTTTTCACAGAGCAAGAACCAACAATCCTAAAATTTGTGTGGAACCAGAAAAGTCCCCAAATAACCAAAGAATCTTGAAAAAGAAAAGCAAAGTGGTGGCATCACAATTCTGGGATTCAAGCTGTATTAAAAAGCTGTAGTCATCGAGATAGTAGATGGCACAAAAACAGACACACAGATCAATGGAACAGAATAGAAAACCCAGAAATGGACCCACAAATATATAGTCAACTAATCTTTGACAAATCAGGAAAGAATATCCAATGGCAAAAAGACAGGTTCTTCAAGAAATGGTGTTGGGAAAACTGGATAGCAATATGCAGAAGAAGGAAACTGGATCACTTTCTTACTTAAAAAAAAATAAATTCAAAATGGATGAATGACCTAAATGTGAGACAGGAAACCATCAAAATCCTAGAGGAGAAGCCAGGCAGCAACCTCTTTGTTCTTGGCTGTAGCAACTTATTAGACATGTCTCTGGCAGCAATGGAAACAAAAGCAAAAATGAACTATTGGAACTTTATCAAGATAAAAACTTCTGCACAGTGAGGGAAACAACAAAACTAAAAGGCAACCTACAAAATGGGAGAAGATGTTTACAAATGACATATCTGATAAAGGGTTAGTATCCAAAATGTATAGAGAACTTATACTCAACACCAAAAAAACAACAAAAACAACAACAAAAAAACCCCAAATAATCCAGTAAAGTAATGGGTAGAAGACATGAATAGACATTTTTCCAAAGAAGACATATAGATGGCTAACAGACACATGAAAAGATGATCAACATCACTCATAATCAGGGAAATACAAATCAAAACCACAATAAGATACCATCTCACACTCGTCAGAGTAGCTAAGATTAACAACATAGGAAACAACAGATGTTAGCAAGGATTTGGAGAAAGGGGAACTCTCTTGTACTATTGGTGGGAAAACAACCTGTGTAACCACTCTGGAAAACAGTATGGAGGTTTCTCAGAAAATTAAAAATAGAAATACCCTAGGACCCTGAAATTTTACTAGTAGGTATTTACCCATAGGGTACAAAAATGCTGATTCAAAGGGGCACATTCACCCTGAGGTTGATAGCAGCATTATTAACAATAGCCAAATTATTGAAACAGTCCAAATGTCCATCAAATGATGGATGGATAAGGAAGATGTGGTATATATACATATATATAATGGAATATTATTCAGCCATAAGAAAGAAAGAAATCTTGCCATTTGCAGCAACATGGATGAAGCTGAAGTGTATTATGCTAAATGAAATGTCAGTCAGATAAAGACAAATACCATATGATTTCACTCATATGTGGAATTTAAGAAACAAAAATATGAATGTAAGGGAATAAAAATGGATGGAGGCAAACCATAAAGGACTCTTAACAATAGAGAAAAAACTGAGTGTTTCTGAGGGAAGTTGTGTCAGGAAGGGTCTAAATGGGTGATGGGTATTACAAAGGGCACTTGTGATGAGCACGGGGTGTTACATGTGTGTGATGGATCACTAAATTCTACTCCTGAAACTTATATTACAGTATATGTTAACTAATGAGTACTTTTTTAAGATTTTGTTTATTTATTTGACAGAGTGAGCGAGAAAGAGCATGAGCGGGGAGGAGGGGTAGAGGGAAAAGCAGATTCCCTGCTGAGCAGGAATCCTGATGCGGGATTCAATCCCCAGACTCTGGGATCATGACCTGAGCTGAAGGCAGACACTCAACTGACTGAGCCACCCAGGTGTCCCACTAATGAGAATTTAAATAAAAACTTGAAACAACAACAACAACAAAAATCCAACAGGAAGGAGAATCTCTGGTCCTTTAGGTCTCTGACCTCTAGATCTATTTTCAAAGTCATCTGATTAGGTCAGGCCCACCTACAATGTATCTCTCTTAATTAACTTAAAGTCAACTGGTTAGGGACTTAAATAATATCTGAAAATATCCCTTCCCTTTTGCCATATGCTATAACCTAATTGTGGGAGGTATATACAGTATACCCACAGACCTACCCACATTCATTAAAAAGGGGATTATACTGGGCATGTACACCATGGGGTGGAGAGATCTGGGGGCAGAGTTTAAATTTTACCTACCACATTTGCAATCTAGTCACAGATTAAAAATTGACTTTAAATCTAATAAGCAATGTTCATCTAACATAGCTTTACTTCTGATTAATAACTACATTTTATTTAAATGTATCGATAAAAGTTAGCAATTATTTATGTTTAAATTTTATTAAGTTTTAATTACAAAGTATTGTAAAAGTACACTCATGCAAAAATTATTTAAGCATTAAGGGTAATGCTCAGGTTCCCTGGATGGTAACCCATAATTCTAATCATTTCCTCCAGAGGATGTCACTTTTATTTTTTTTTTTACTTTTAATAATTTGGTGCAGATCCTTTCAGACCTTTACTCATTCATTTTAAAATTCATTTATACCTGTAAATATATAATATCATTTTATTCATAATTAATATATGAATAAGATCATATCGAGCACATTGTTTTGCATTTTGTCTTTTACTTGGCAATATGTCTTTATTTTTTCCCATGCTGGCCCAGATAATTTCACCTAATTTTTTTTTTAAGATTTCATTTATTAGAGAGAGAGAGCACAAGAGGGGGGAGGAGCAGAGAGAGAAGGGAGAAGCAAACTCCCTGTTGAGCGGGGAGCCCTGTGGGGCTTGATCCCAAGACCATGATTAGGTCATGACCTGAGCTGAAGGCAGACGATAACCGACTAAGCCACCCAGGCACCCTTCACCTAATTATTTTAAAACTATTATATAATTTTCTTTACATTTATTTTGCCATTTCCCATTGTGGACACTTAGCTTGTAACTTTCTACAATTTCAAACACTGCTGCAGGAAGCATCCTTTTGCCTGTATTTAAGTGTGTCTCTAAAGTAGATAGCCTGAAGTGAAATTGTTGGGTCATAGTAATGCACTTATATTTTTTCTACACTGTATCAAGTTAATTGGTATTCATATCCATTCCTTTTTGTGTTTTTGGACTATGGTCTCTTATTTTAATTATTATGTTCAATTAGTCACTGTGTACTACATCATTAGTTTTTGATGTAGTGTTCAATGATTCATTAGTTGCGTATAACACCCAGTGCTTGATGGAATTAATCATCCTTATTGATTCAAACACTGCCCCTTACTTTGTGCATATCTGTGCATGTCTCTTTCATACTTCATCTCCTGTTTTATTTATCCACCTCTCCAATCTCCTTTTAGCACACACACCTATATATTTAATATATATTCTCCTTTGTATATTCATTTACATAATAATAAAAATATATAGCATTTTATTTTGTTTTATAAACTTACATAAACAGTATTTACTGCACTTATTTATTTTGCACTAAACAATTTTCCGTTTTATTATGGTACAATTTATACACTGAAATTCACACTTTTTAGGTGTACAGTTCTATAAATTATGAAAAACTTATATAGTTGTTTAATGACCACCATAACCAAGATGTCAGTTAATTATGTCATCACCAAAGGATCCCTCATGCAAATTTGTATTCATCTCCTCCCTTCATCCCTATCCCCTAGCAACCACCTATCTGTTTTCCCATATGACAGTTTTGTCTTTTTCAGAATGTCATATAGGAAGCATGCAGAATGTAGCCTTTTGATTCTTGCTTCTTTTACTTCAGATCATACTTAGAGATTCATTTGCGTTGTGGTATGTATTAGTAATTTATTCTTTCTTTTTTATTTCTGAGTTTACTTCATTGTATGATGTATCCCAATTTGTTTCTGTTCCCCAACTGAGGAACATTTGAGGAACAGAGATTTTAATGATTATGGACATAGCTGCTGTAAACATGCACATACAGGTTTTTGTAAGAGCACATGTCTTCATTTTTCTTAGGTAAATACCTAAGAGTAGGATTGCTAGGTTTTATCATAAGTGTATGTTGAACTTTATAAAAAAAATCTTCCAATCTATTTTCCAAAGTGGCTGAACCATGTCATATTTGCAACAAGGTATGGGGGTTCCAGTTATTTTTCATCTTTGCCAAACTCTGATTATGTCAATGATTTTTATTGTTGCCATTCTAATAAGGAGGTAGTGACATCTAATTGTGTGTTTAACTTGTATTTCTCTAAAACCAGTGATGTTGAACATCTTTTCATGTGCTTAATTTCCATTTGTATACCTTCTTTGGTAAAGTGTTACAACTTTTCTTCATTTTTCAATGTTGTTTGGTTTTTTATTATTACATTTTGATTTATTTATATATGTTCTAGGTACAAGTCATTTATGAGATATGTGTGCTCTGCAAATATCCCCCCCCGCCCCCAGGTTGTGGATTATTTCATTTTCATAGCAGTATATACCAAAGAGCAGGACTTTTTTTAACTAGAATTTTTTTACAGCAGTTTTAGGATTATAGAAAAATTGTGCAAAAAGTAGAGTTCTCATATACTTCCTCTCCCTACCTCTACACAGTTATTCCTATTTTTAATATTGTTTTTAAAAGTTTTTAATTTATTTTTTATATTAAAATATACTGTATTGTTAGTTTCAGTGATAGAATTTAATGACTCATCAGTTGTATACAACATCCAGTATTCAATACTTCAAGTGCCCTTCTTGAAACAGATCACCCAGTTACCCTATCTGCCCACCCACCTCCATTCCAGCAACCCTCAGTTTGTTTCCTACAGTTAAGAGTCTCTAATGGTTTGTCTCCCTCTCTGTTTTCAACTTATTTCATTTTTCCTTCCCTTCCCCTATGTTAATTTGTTCTGTTTCTTAAATTCCATATATGGGTGGAATAATATGGTATTTCTGTTTCTCTCAGTGACATATTTCACTTAGTATAATAGCCTCTAGTTCCAACCAGGTCATTGCAAATGGCAAGATTACATTCTTTTTCATGGCCATGTAATATCTCATTTTATATATATTTATATATATGTTTTTTTAATTTATTTTTTATTTAAATTCAATTAGTCAATATATAGTATGTCATTTGTTTCAGATGTAGTGTTCAATAATTTATCAGTTGCATATAGCACACAGTGCTCATCATATCATGTGCCCTCCTTAATGCCCATCACCCAATTACCCAATCCCCCACCCACCTCCCCTCCAGCAATGCTCAGTATCTTTTCCTATAGTTAATAGTCTCTCAGGGATTTTCTCCCTCTCTGATAACTTCCCAATCAGTTTTCCCTCCCTCCCCCTATGATCCTCTGTGCTGTTTCTTATATTCCACATATGAGTGAAACCATATAATTGTCTTTCACTGATTGACTTATTTCATTCAGCATAATACCCTACAGCTCCATCCACATCGATGTAAATATTAAATATTCATCCTTTCTGATGGCTGAGTAATATTCCATTGTATATATACACACATATATATACCACATCTTCTTTATCCATTCATCTGTCAATGGATATCTCAGCTCTTTCCACAGTTTGGCTATTATAGACATTGCTGTTATGAACATTGGGGTGCAGGTGCTCCTTCAGATCACTACATTTGTATGTTTGGGGTAAATACCTAGTAGTGCAATTGTTGGGTCGTAGGATAGCTCTATTTTTAACTTCTTGAGGAACCTCCATGCTGATTTCCAGAGAGGCTGTGCCAGTTTCATTCCCAAGAGTGTAAGAGAGTTCCTCTTTTTCTGCATCCTCGCCAACATTTGTTGTTTCCTTTCTTGTTAATTTTAGCCATTCTCACTGCTGTAATGTGGTATTTCATTGTGGTTTTGATTTGTATTTCCCTGATGACAGTGATGTGGAGCATTTTCTCATGTGTCTGTTCACCATTTGTATGTCTTCTTTGGAGAAATGTCTGTTCGTGTCTTCTGCCCATTTCCTGACTGGATTTTTTGTTCTTTGGGTGTTGAATTTGATAAGTTCTTTATAGATTTTGGATACTATCCCTTTCGCTGATAAGTCATTTGCCAATATCTTCTCCAATTTCATAGGTTGCCTTTTAGTTTTGTTGACTGTTCCCTTTGCTGTGCAGATTTTTATCTTGATGAAGTCCCAATAGTTCATTTTTACTTTCATTTCCCTTGCCTTTGGAGACATATCTAGCAAGAAGTTGCTGTGGCCGAAGTCAAAGTGGTTGCTGCCTGTGTTCTCCTCTAGGATTTTGATGGATTCCTGTCTCACATTTAGGTCTTTCATCCATTTTGAGTTTATCTTTGTGTATGGTGTAAGAGAGTGGTCCAGTTTCATTCTTCTACATGTGGCTGTCCAATTTTCCCAGCACCATTTATTGAAGAGACTTTCTTTTTTCTATTGGATATTCTTTCCTGCTTTGTCGAAGTTTAGTTGACCATAGAGTTGAGGGTCCATTTCTGGGTTCTTTATTCTGTTCAATTGATCTGTATGTCTGATTTTGCGTCAGTACCATAGTGTCTTGATGATTACAGCTATGAAATATAGCTTGAAGTCTGGGATTGTGATGCCACCAGCTTTGGATTTCTTTTTCAACATTCCTTTGGCTATTCAGGATCTTTTCTAGTTCCATACAAATTTTAGGATTATTTGTTCCAGCTTTGTGAAAAATGTCGATGGTATTTTGATAGGGATTGCCTTGAATGTGTAGATTGCTCTGGGCAGCATAGACATTTTAACAATATTTATTCTTCCAATTCATGAGCATGGAATGATATTCCATTTCTTAGTGTCTTCCTCAAATTCTTTCATAAGTATTCTGTAATTTTAAGAGTACAGATACTTTACTTCTACGATTCACTTTATTCCTAGGTATCTTATGGTTTTTGGTGCAATTGTAATGGGATCAATTCCCTGATTTCTGTTTCTTTTGCTTCATTATTAGTGTATAGAAATGCAACTGATTTCTGTGCATTGATTTTATATCCTGCCACGTTGCTGAATTCCTGTATGAGTTCTAGCAATTTTGGAGTGGGGTCTTTTGGGTTTTCCAGATAAAGTATCATGTCATCTGTGAAGAGTGACAGTTTGACTTCTTTGCCATTTTGGATGCCTTTTATAGGTTTTGTTGTTGTCTGATTGCTGAGGCTAGGACTTCCAGTACTATGTTGAACAACAGTGGTGACAGTGGACATCCCTGTCGTTTTCCTGACCTTAGGGGACAAGCTCTCAGTTTTTCTCCATTGAGGATGATATTTATTGTGGGTTTTTCGTATGTGTCTTTTATGATACTATGGTATGTTCCTTCTATCCATACACCGAATAGAGTTTTTATCAAGAAAGTAGGCTTTATTTTGTCAAAGGCTTTTTCTTCATCTATTGAGAGTATCATATGGTCTTGTCCTTTCTTTTACTAATTGTGTCTCACATTGATATTTTTGCACATGTTGAACCATGCTTGCAGCCGAGGAATAAATCCCACTTGGTCGTGATGAATAATCCTTTTAATGGACTGTTGGATCTTATTAGCTATTATATTGTTAAGAAGTTTTGCATCCATCTTCATCTGGGATATTGGTCTGTAATTCTGCTTTTTCATTGCGTCTTTGTCTAGTTTTGGGATGAAGGTAATTTTGGTGCCATAGAATGAATTTGGAAGTTTCCTTTCCTTTTCTATTTTTGGAATGGTTTGTGAATAGTAGATATTAACTCTTCAAATGTTTGGTAGTATTCCCCTGTGAATTCTTGTGGCCGTGGACTTTTGTTTGTTTTGATATTTTTGTTTACTCATTCAATTTCTTTGTTGGTTATCAGTCTATTCATATTTTCTATTTCTTCCAATTTCAGTTTTGGTAGTTTGTATATTGCTAGGAATTTATCCATTTCTTCCAGGTTGTCCGATTTGTTGGCATGTAATTTTTCATAATATTCCCTTATAATTGTTTGCATTTGTGTGGTGTTGGTTTTGATCTCTCTTCTCTCATTCATGATTTTATTTATTTGGGTCCTTTCTATTTTCTTTTTAATAAATCTGGCTAGAAGTTTATCAATTTTATTAATTTTTTAAAGAACTATCTGGTTTCATTGATGTTTTCTATTGCTTTTTTTTTTTTTTAGTTTCTATAACATTTATTTCTGCTCTATTCTTTATTATTTCCTTCCTCCTGCTGACTTTAGGCTTTATTTCTTGTTCTTTTTCTAGGTCCTTTAGGTCTAAGGTTAGATTGTTTATTTGAGATTTTTCTTACTTCTTGAGGCAAGCTTATACTATTTTACCCTTTCCTCTTATGACTGCTTTTGCATCCCAAAGGATTTGGACTGTTGTGTCTTCATTTTTATTCTTTTCCATGTATTTTTTATTTCTTCTTTGATTGCCTGGTTGACCCATTCATTCTTTAGTAGCATTTTGCTTAAGCTCCATGTATTTGTGGTCTTTCCAGATTTGTTCTTGTGGTTGACTTCTGGTTTCATAGCATTGTGGTCAGAAAAGTTGTATGGTATGACTTCAATCTTTTTATATTTATTGAGGACTGATTTATGACCTAATATGTGATCTATTCTGGAGAATGTCCCATGTGTACTTAAAAAGAATATGTATTCTGCTCTTTTAGGATGAATGTTCTGGATATTTCTTTTAAGTCCATCTGGACCAATGTGTCATATGGTGCCACTGTTTGCCTGTTTGTTTTCTATTTTGAATGATCTTTCCATCAATGTAAGCTAGGTGTTAGAGTCTCCTACTATTATTGTATTTTTATCAATTATTCCTTTATGTTTTTTTAATTGTTTTATATCTTTGGGTGCTCCTATGTTGGGTGCATAAATATTTACAATTGTTAGATCTTCTGTTGGATTATCTCCTTTATGATTATTTAATCCCCTTCTTTGTCAATTGTTACAGACTTTATTTTAAAGTCTAGTTTTTCTGAAATAAGTATTTCTACTCTGGCTTTGTTTTCACATCCATTTGCATAATAAGTATCTCTCCATCCCCTCACTTTCAATCCACAGGTTACTTTAGGTAAAGTGAGTCTCTTGTAGGCAGCAGGTCTTGTTTTTTTATCCATTCTGACATGCTATGTATTTTGATTTGAGAGTTTAGTCCATTTACATTCAGAATAATTATTGATAGTTATGTATTAGTGCCATCTTATTATTTGTTTTGTCATTGTTTCTGGAGATTTTCTGTGGTCCTTTCTTGCCTCTGACTGTTTTAGTCTTTCATTTGCACTCAAACTGTCCCCTTTAATATTTCTTGCAGGGCTGGTTTAGAGATCACAAATTCCTATAGTTTTTATTTGTCTGGGAAACTCTTTTTCTCTCCTTCTAGTCTCAATGGTAACCTTGCTGGATAGAGTATTCTTTGCTGCAGATTTTTCCCTTTCAGCTCGTTGAATATATCATGCCACTGTCTTCTGGCTTGCTGAGTTTCTGTGGAGAGATCTGCATTTCACATTATGGGTCTTCCCTTGTAAGTTAGGGACTTGTTTTGTCTTTCTGCTTTTAGGATTTTTTTTTCTTTATTGCTATATTTTACAAATTTAATTACAATATGTCTTGGTGTTGGCCTGCTTTTATTGATTTTAATGGGAGTTCTCTGTGCCTCCTGGATCTAGATGTCTATTTCCTTCTCCAGATTAAGAAAGTTTTCTGCTATTCTTTTTTCATATAAATTTTCTGTCCCCCTTTCTCTCTCTCCTTCTTCTGGAACTCTTATAGTATGGATGTTATCATGTTTGATGAAGTCACTGAGTTCCTTAAGACTACTGTCATGTTGCATAATTTTCCTTTCTTTTATTCAACTTCATTACTTTCCATTACTTTATCTTCTAGGTGTTTAATTCACTCCTCTGGTTCTTGAAGCCTGCTGTTCATTGCATCAAGCCTGTTTCCCATCTCATTTATTGCATTCTTCATCTCTGATGGTTTCTTTTTTAACTCTTTTATCTCTCTCTTAAGGGTCTCACTGATATCTTCTATTTTATTTTCTTAAATCCAGCCACTATTTTATATGATTGTTGCTTTAAATTCTCAATTAGGCATGTTACTTATATCTGTTTCACTTAGATCTCTGGCTGTGGCCTTATCTTGTTCTTTCATTTGGATAAATTCCCTTATCTTTGCATTTTGTCTATGTCTCTGTCTCCTCCGTTAGAAAAGTCAGTTATGTCTCCTGCTTCTGAACGTAATTGCCTTATGAAGTAGATTATGTAGTGCCCAGGGAAGTGTCTCTTTTGTGTGCTGCCTGTGCTCTTCCGTTGTGTTTTGGCTGCTCTATCCGTTAGGCCAGTCATCTGCAGAGGTTCTCCTTGCTGTGGTCAGTGTTTCATCCCTGTCCTGAATGTGCTGAGTTTTTGCTAGGTGTGCTCTGGTCTGCTTGTGATTTGAAGCCCTGCAGAACTCTCTGGTCAGGACAGCTGGTTTGGACAGGTTGTGTTTTTTTTCCTAGTCTTCTGGGGGAGAGGCCTCCCATGCTGGAACTCAGAAAGGCAGTTCTGCCAAGGTACATGGGAATGGGGCTTGTGTAATCATGTTAGGCCATCAGTGTCATCAGCACTGTGCTCCTTTCTGCAATTGGCTCTGTGTTTATTCTGAGGGTCATGGGAGGGGATGTTTATGCTGAGAGGCAGGGGAGGGAAATGGTACTTGCTCACTCCTTTCTTCCCAGTGAGGCATCTCTGTGAATGCTGCCTCTTGGAGTCACACTCTGAGAAGATCAAATCATCTCCCCTTTGTGTGCCACAGGCACTCTTCAGATCACTGTTTCCGTGCTGTCTGCCCCTGGGTTGTGTCCCTGCTTTGTCTTGAGGATCAGTGCAGTGTCCTCCAGGCTCTATCCTGCTAAACTGTAAAACTCTAGGCTCTCAGCCCCTCTCTTTTTCCAAGCCAATGGCTTTGGGGAAACCATTCTTGTGTGTGTCCCTGTGTGCTCCTCTCTCTTTCTCACCCTTCTCTGCTACCACAGCTCTCTCCCCTCCATTGCACCCACAATCTGTTTCTCCCCTAAAACCTGTCTCTGCACCTCCTATCTTCCATGTGGCCTCTTCTCTCGCTTTAGTTGTATACTTTGTCCTGTCAGTCTTTAGGTCAATTTCTGGGGTATTTAGGGTGATTTGATAGTTATCTAGTTGTGTTCATGTGAGGAGACAAGCCTAGGGTCTGCCTACTCTACCACTATCTTACACATTGTCCTCAGTTCCTTTCTTTTAAAAGTTAGTTGGTTACCTTCTACAATTTCTAGACTTTTTTTTCTTTCATAAATTATTTTGTCAAGTAATTATAGTAGATATCATATGGTTCTGGATAATAATTCAGTTATTAGCTTTTGGGACAATTAAATAATTCATAATGAATGAAAATGGATGAATTTTTTGTTCAATCCCTATGCACATGGTAATTGTAACACCATAGAAGGAATAAACTGTGGAATTGGGAAGAGCTTACTTTCATATTGGTCTAAATGGTGTGGGTTCCCCAGCCCTGATAGACTGAGAGTTGGAATAAGGAATTGTCCAGAAAGACCTAAAGAATCATTGTCCCTGCTTGACAGAGAGAAGGATACTTACTACTGCAATATATTTTAGGGGTTGGAATGAGGTTGAAAGTATAAAGGTATTTATACTTTGTGAAGTATAAAGTTGTTGAAAGTTGAAAATACAAATATATATATATATATGTGTGTGTGTGTGTGTGTGTATATATATATATATATATATATATATATATATATATATATATATAAGATATCAAGGACCAGGATAGATAAATGTGCATGCTTGCTGCAAAACTGAATAGATATTTTTCCTAGGACAAGACAGAAGGCAACTAACATTTATTGATTACCTACAGTGTATTGGGCACTAAGCCAGCCATTTTCTCACATACTATATTTTTATCTTCTCAAGAGTCCTGTGAGATAAGTATTCTTAGCTCCAGGTCTAGATGGAAATGTAAGATAACTTCAGTAATCTAATAATAATGCATACCTTCAAACTGACTTTTTAATACTGTTCAATGTTTATGTAAAGGTGATAGTGAAAGTTGTATGGGAGAAGAGAAGGACTACTGGCAGCATTCACTCATTCATTCATTTAAGTATACATTGAGCACCTACTGTGGGCCACATTCTGTTCTAAGCACAAATTCCTGTCTTCATGGAGCAAACATATCCTGAAATCTATAACTCAATTACTTTTAATGTTACAGGCACTTCAAATATGGCCCTAAAATTAGCAGAACACTCCTCTCCTCAGAAGACAGTTTATCAGCCATATAAGTGTGTCCTTTAGAACCCACCACTGCCAACACTTATTAAAGTATTCTTTCCAACCTTTCATGTAATACTTTCTATGAGAAGAGAGTTTAGATAATGTAATTTTCTCAGCCTCATTATGTTTCTAGTGATTTAGAATCTCTTATATTTATATCCCATTTAACCATCTAGCTAGGCCAACCCATTAACCTTCTCTGATTATCTTCATTTTACAGATGAAAAAGCTGAGCCTCATAAGGATAAATAATTTTCCCTTGCTACATAACTAAAGTAGTAGGCCTGAATTGATAGCTTTGGAAATTAAATTCGGGCTCCATCTGGTAAAACAGAGTTGTTTTTGAACATAAGGCACAAGATTCCCCCAGTCTGCTTCTGTGTACATATTTCTAAGAGGCCCTGAGCTAAGCTCCACCATATGTATTTCTTTAATTTTGATTTCATCTATCCATTTATTCTAGAAGTATTAAGTGCCTATTATATGGTTATCAATTTAGTGAATAATTTGGAACTACAAATAACATTTTGAAAAGTCTTCTCTTGAGGTTGGGTTCATTCATTTATTTGAATATATTAAAAGGCAAGTTAATTTGAAAGTGCTTCTGAACTCCTATTTTAAAACCTAGTAAAGATTACTACAGAACAATCATTCAGAGAATGGTTAAATAAAATATGCTATATGCAAAAAATGGAAGGACAAGATAGACCTACATATAGGTCTATGGATAGATTTCTTACTTGAGTATAGTTGACACATGATTAGTTTCAGGTGTACAATATAGTGATTTGACAAATATATACATAACACTATGTCATGACAAGTATAGATGCAATCTGTCCTGTTACATCACTATTACAATATTATTGACTGTATTCCTTATGTTGTGTCTTTTATTCCCATGACTTATTCATTCCATATCTGGAAGCCTGTATCTCCCTCTCCCCTTCATCCATTTTGCCCAACTCCCATCCCCTTCCCCTCAAACCATCAGTTTGTTCTTTGTATTTATAGGTGTGAGTCTCCTTTTTGTTTGTTTAGTCTTCGGAGTTTTTTAGATTCCACTTACGAGAGGAAACTTATGATATTTGTTTTTCTCATTCTGACTTATTTCATTTAGTATAATAACCTCCAAGCCATCCATGTTGCCTCAAATGGCATGATCTCATCCTTTTTTGTGACTGTGTAATATTCCATTGTTTATATATACATTTTCTTCATCCATTCATCTATTGATGGACACTTACGTTGCTTCCAGATCTTGGCCATCGTAAATAATTTTGCAATAAACATAGGGGTGCAGATAACTTTTCAAATTAGTGTTTTCATATTCTTTGGGTAAATAAGCAATAGTGGAATTATTAGTTCATTACGTATTGCTATTTTTAATTTTTTGAGGAACCTCCATACTGTTTTCCATAATGGCTGCACCAGGTTGCATTCCCACCAACAGTGCACAAGGGTTCCTTTTTTTCCACATCCTTGTCAATATTTGTTATTTCTTGTCATTTTTATTTTAGCCATTCTAACTGGTGTAAGGGGATATCTCATTGTGGTTTTGATTGTCATTTCCTTGTTGATTAGTAATGTTGAACATCTTTACTTCTTTGGAAAAATGTGTGTTCAGATCCTCTTCCTATTTTTTAATCAGATTTTTTTTTTTTTGGTGTTGACTTATATAAGTTGTTTATATATTTTGAATATTAACCCCTTATTGGATATATCATTTGCAAATATCTTCTCCCAGTCAGTAGGTTGTTTTTTTTCATTTTGTTGATAATCTCCTTTGTTGTGCACAAACTTTTTATTTTAATGTGGTCCTAATAGTTTATTTTTGCTTTCATTTCCCCTGCCTTAGGAGACATAACTAGAAAAATGTTGGTGTGGCCAATGTCAGAGAAATTACTGCCTGTGTTCTCCTCTAGGACATTTATTTGTGTGAAACTGCAAAAGATACTGAACAGTCCAAACAATCTTGAAAAAAAAAAGAAAAGCTGGATGTACCACAATTCCAGATTTCAAGATATAGTACAAAGCTGTAGTAATCAATACAGTATTATGGTACTGGCACAAAAATAGACACATAGATCAGTGGAACAGAATAGAGTGCAGAAATAAACCCAAGGTTTTATGGCCAATTAATCTATGTCAAAGTAGGCAAGAATATATAATGGGGAAAAGACAGTTTCTTCGACAAATGGTGTTGAGAAACCTGGACAGCTACATGTAAAAGAATGAAACTGGACCAATTTCTTACACCATACACAAAAATAAACTTAGAATTGATTAAAGCCCTAAATGTAGGACCTAAAACTATAAAATTCCTAGAAAAAAAACATGGGCAGTGATTTCTTGGAAATTGGTCATAAAAATATTTTTCTAGATATGTCTCCTCTGGCAAGAGAAATAAGAGAAAAAATAAACTACTGGGACTACACCAAAATGAAAAGCTTTTGCACAGAAAAGGAAACCATCAGTAAAATAAAGAGGCAACCTACTGAGTGGGAGAAGATATTTGCAAATAATATATTTGATGATGGGTTTATATGCAAAATTTATAAAGAATGTATGCAACTCAACACCAAAAAAAAAAAAAAAAAAAAAAAACCCACACAACAGTCTAACTAAAAAATAGTCAGAGGACCTGAATAGATATTTTCCCAAAGAAGATATACAGATGGTCAACAAACACATGAAAAGTTGCTCAATGTCACTAATCATCAGGGAAATGAAAATCAAAACCACAATGAGATATCACCTTACAATTGTCAGAATGACAAGAAATTTCAAGTGTTGGCAAGGATGTGGAGAAAAAGGAACCATCATGCATTGTTGGTGGGAATGCAAATTGGTGCAGCTATTGTGGAAAACAGAATGGAGTTTCCTCAGGAAATTAAAAATAGAAGTTTCAAGTAACCCAATAACTCCAGTACTTGTTATTTACTCATAGAACACAAAAAACACTAATTTGAAAAGATATGTGCACTGCTATGTTTAGCGCAGCATTATTTACAATAGCCAAGGTATCAAAGCAACCTAAGTGTCCATCAGTAGATAAATGGATAAAGGAGATATGATATATATATATATATATATATATATATATATATATATACCAGTGAGATATTACTCACTCATAAAAAAGAATAAGATCTTATAGGGGAAGGGAGGGAAAACTGGGAAGTCATCAAAGAGGGAGAAAAACCATGAGAGACTCTTAACTATAAGAAACAAACTGAGGGTTTCTGGAGGGGAGGTGAGTGGGGGATGGGGTAATTGGATGATGGGCATTAAGGAGGGCATGTGATGTGATGAGCACTGGATGTAATACACAACTGATAAATTGATGAACACTACATCTGAGACTAATGATGTACTATATGTTGGCTAATTGAATTTAAATTAAAAAAAAGAATAAGATCTTGCCATTTGCAACAACATGGATGGGCCTAGAGGTTATAATGCTAAGTGAAATAAATCAGACAAAGACAAATACGACTTCATTCAAATGTGAAATTTAAGAAACAAAAGAAAAAAACAAAAATAAAAAGAGACAAATAAAAACGGATTTCTAAATACAAAAAACAAACTGGTGGTTGTCAGAGAGGGTGAGAAGGGGATGGGTTAAGTAAATAAAAGGGATTAAGAGTTATTGTGGTGAGCACTGAGAAATATAAAACTGTTGATTCATTATTATTTTATACCTGAAATTAAAAATTATTTTATACCTGTTAATTATACTTCAATGAACTGATGAATCATTGAACATTATATCAAAAACCAATGATGTACTATACCTTGGTTAATTGATTTAAATTAAAAAAGAAAATACAGTCATATTCAAAATATAAACAAAATACTATGTAAAATAGAGAAAAGTTAATCATAAATGAAAGCAAAATAATATACATTTTTAACGTGCTGCCTTATAACACAGTATATTAGACATGTACTGCATGGAGCACTGGGTGTTATATGAAAACAATGAATCATGGAACACTACATCAAAAACTAATGATGTATTGTACAGTGACTAACATAACATAATAAAATAAAAAATAAAACAGTATATTAGTTGTTTCATAATTGAGTCATGAATGTAATTTTGTGTTATTTTTTTTTCACAGCCGCAAGAATTAGCTCTTTCAGATTATATACTGATTGGGAGGATATATTTATAAACAAGCCACAATTATTTCCAACTGAGTCCTTTAGCATGATTAATACCTATGAGTACTTTTTTGAACATCTTTATTTTTAAACAGAAATCAAAAACTGTTTTGCTCACATTGAGTTTTCATTTTTTAAGACAATTTTGTATACTTTTATTTTTATTATCATTTGATTTCAACACATAAAATTGAGATTATAATACATGGTTGCTGTTAGTATATTACTCTATTAGTAATTATGGTAGTGTTAAATTCATAGTTTACTGGTTTGTAAAATCTTTGAACCAAGGTATGGTTTATTCTTGCCCGAAAAAATAAACAAATAAACAAATAAAGAAAAATAAAAATAAGAGACTACTTATAAGAAAACAGATCATCCAATTTTTAAAAAGGCAATATATTTGAATAATCACTTCACCATAAAAGAGATAATGACTTCAAATAAGCATAAGAAAAGATGTCCAAATCATTAGGTAAATACAAATTAAAAACATTATGAGATACTATTGCATATTAGAATGACTAAAATTAAAATAAAAAATACTGAGTACACCAAAAACTGAGTATGTTAACAAAGATGTAAAGAAACTAGAACTCATACATACATTGCTGGTGAGAACATAAATTGATACAACTACATTGGAAAAACAGTTTGACAATTTCTTAAAAAGTTAAACATAAAATTACCATACGAACCAGTCATTCCACTCTTAGTTATTAACCAAGAGAAAAGAAAGCATATGCCCATGCAAAGATTTGTATACACATATTTATAGCAGCTTTATTGTAAAACTCCAAATAACCCAAAGGTTTATAAGCAAGTGAATGAATAAACAAATTATAATATATCCATATAGTGGAATACTACTCAGCAGTGGTCTAAAATGCAGAAGGAAAAAGGTACTCTGGGTCAGAGGAGCTATATTCTAGTTCTAGCTCCACCAGTCTGGAGTTTTATGACACAGAATAAGTCACATAATATTTCACAGCCTCAGTTTTCTCATTTAGGTATTGGAGAAATAAAAATATTTACCTTGTTTATTTCATATGTTGGTTTTAAAACTCAATTGAGGTAAATATATGGATTTGTTTGGTAAACTAATTTGTATGACATTTTTTTGAGGTATGAGATTTTTTAAATTGAAGTACGGTTGGCAGAAAATATTATATTAGTTTCTGGTGTACACATACTAATTTGACAATTCAGTACATTAAGCTATGCTCACCACAGTTCTATACATTAAGCTATGCTTAATTCTATACATTAAGCTATTTACCATCTATCACCATTCAATATTATTACAATATTATTGACTATATTCCCTATGCAGTGTTTTTCATCCCAGGGACTTATTTATTTTCTAACTGGAAGCTTGTATCTTGTAGTCCCCTTCACCTATTTTACTCATTCCCCTCAATCCCATCCCTTCTGTCAACCAACAGTTGATTTGCTGTGTTTATGATTCCATTTCTTTTTTGTTGGTTGGTTGGTTTTGGTTTTTACAATCCACATATAAGTAAAATTATATAGTATTTTTTCTCTGTCTGACTCATTTCACTTAGGATATTAATTTATTCTTCTGATTAAATTTATGAAAGCATCTTTTTTGAGAATTTTTTCTTCTAATGTTTCTCGTACTAAAGGCTATAGCTAGAGAGCTCCTTTAAGTTTTAAGTAATAATAGATAAATTTTGACGTTCTTGGAAAGTTGATTTATGTTGACTTAAACGTGGTAAGAATATCATCATGACTGTTCACTTTTTAGCACATCAACAATATTTATGCTCAGTCTGAATTGTATTGCTTTGCTTCTGGACTCCAGTAAGAGATTTGGGGCACTAAAAAAAAACAATCTATCTGTCACTTTCACTTTGTCAAACTCAAATAAAGCCTTTTGATTGGAATGTATTTTTATCATGAAAAAACATGATTAATATTTACACATGGAGGTTGGGCTCCTTAATTGTACAGATTTATTCTCTGTTCGGTTTAATGGCCTTCTTAAAGCAATATTTGTGTAAATATTGAACATAAAACAAGACCATACAAAGCTAATTCCTCCAAAGAAAATATATGAAAATAAGTCAGTCTATGGGCTAGTACACATATCACACTACTTAATAATCTCAATTTGGATTGGTTTGGTTCTTATTGGCTAACCTATATTAATGATTTACTACATATGAACTGTGTGATATTGTCCTTGGTATATTATATATAGTAATACACACACACACACACACATATTTATATATATGTATATATAGTATGTACTATACACACTAGTACTAGACATACTAGTATGTACTATACATACCATATTCTTTTGCTCTAGTACATACACATATACATACTAGAGCAGATGAAAGTTTTTATCCCCAGTAGGGGAACAAATCGTTTCTGATTTAACAGCTGTACAAAGAGAGATGATTCTTCTTTCCAACTGGTAGAAATAGAAAACAAGTTTACTGGTTTGGCTTCTATTTCTTATAGAGACTTCTTTCTTCCTCATCTTGGTAATGTGTTGTGATAGTTATCCCTTTAACTTGCTCATGAAACTTAGAAAATTCTTAAATTCCTTTTGTGTATGCATTTGTTCTTTGCTGTTGCAAGTTCGTGTTTTTTAATTTGCTTCTCTCTCTCTCCTGTCCAGTCAGACCACTGTAAAGTTTAGATTTTTGGAAAGCTAGCAAAGACTGATACCATTTCTTAATTTCCTTCACTCCCTTCTGTATTCTAGCAAGATTTTACTTTGAGGGAGACATATGGTTAATAGTCACCAATTGTGCTTCTTCTTACTCCTCTACAAAGAAGTAACCTAAACAGCCAAGTTTCAAGATACTGCTGCTTCTTTTAAGGACCATAATTTCATAGGTGGCACTTGGAAAGACAGATAATGACCACCCACCTATCTCCCTCATCCTGGGCACACAGGAAGGTAGGTGAGTAGCAGCTCCTTCGAGACATATATCCACATTTGCATCATTGTGTGAATAATTTTATCTGCTGCCTCAAAACTTTGCCTCCTATCTTGCTTGCCTATAAGATAACAACCAAATCAAAGAAATAGCTGCTATTCAGAAAAACTTGGAAGGTCAAGAAAGTGCTTTCTTGGGGCGCCTGGGTGGCTCAGTCGTTAAATGTCTGCCTTCGGCTCAGGTCATGATCCCAGGGTCCTGGGATCGAGCCCCGCATCAGGCTCCCTGTTCTGCAGGAAGCCTGCTTCTCCCTCCCCCACTCCCCCTGCTTGTGTTCCCTCTGTCGCTGTGTCTCTCTCTGTCAAATAAATAAACAAAATCTAAAAAAAAAAAGAAAGTGCTTTCTTCCTGGAGGATCTTATAAGCTATTTAGCGGCTATTTTTGGAGCATCTACTATATGTGATGCTTAGCACAGGGGACTTAGAATAAGTCTCACCTTGTCCTTAAGAAGTTTAGTGTAGCAGAATGAAAGCTACGGAGAACAGTCTTCTTAATATCCTTTTAGACTCCAGAGGCAGATTGTGAGCCTTTTCTTGGCTGTCCACAAATGTAGTATTATTGCATCTATAAATCACTAAAACTGTAGAATCAGAAGGGAATCTCTCAGGGTCATATGTGGATAAACAAGGCTGACCCATTCATCATGATAGCTATGGCAATAAGAAACTTCAGCTAATAGCATATTTACTGGTATGGCCAACTTAGATGTCAGTGGGAATATATTTCTCCACAAATTGGTAATGTCAAATTGAGCAGTAAGTAACCCTAAGATCCTGATAACATATATATGAGGTATCAACTCCAGAGCAGCATTTCACTCTTCAACATGTTTCACATCTAAGAGAGAGTCATGGCTTTCTTTGGACAAAGTCACGTGCAATTTACCTGAAATTCACATATTTCTAAATGAACTGTGGAATATATTTTGTAATGATTTCACGTTAAATATTGCCAGTTTCTCTTGTCTTGACATTTTTTTAAAACGTTAAACAATGTTAGGTTCAGAAAATAGGGGAGAGAGGAGTTGAGATGGCAGAGGAGTAAGGGACCCTAATTTCTTCTGGTCCCTGGAATTCAGATAGATAGTTATCAAATCATTCTGAGCACCAGCAACATCAATCAGACATCTTAGAAAAGAATTGCTGTAATTCCACAAATAGAAAAGCTACCACTTTTTGGAAGGTAAGAGGTACAGAGATGTGAATCTAGGGTGATATATTGGAAGATAAGGTGGAGGGGAGGGAGCTTGCTTAAGGAAGATACTGCAAAGTATTATAAGAAGTAGAGCACAAAATCAGAACTTTCAGCAGTCTGCTACAGTGAGGGATGATGCTGGCATTATGGTACTCAGGTGGCAAAGCACGGCGGAATCTGAGTTGGGACAGTATGGTGTCACAGGATCCCCGGGGTCACAAGAAGAATGGAGGTGCCTGAGTCCAGCAAGGTTTTCAGGGACAAGAGCGGGGAAGCTGGCTGAAAATAACAAGACTAGGAGACAGCTTTCTGCTTGGTGTTGCCATAAACTGAGAGCAATTGCATGGTGGTGTGATCACTCTCCAGGCAAGGGCCCAGCAAAAGGTAGAAATGGGGTGAGACCCCCCCTCCCTCTCCTGGGAGGAACCATGTGGGTCCAAACCACAGGAGTCTGTAAATTTTGGAGACTCAAAACTGTGTCACATGCCTGAAATAAAAGTGCTGGGTCACAGGCTGGGTGAACACAGAGTTTGGTCAGAAACCAGGGAGACAAGAGTGATCGACTGCTTTTTTGTAAGGGCTCACTGAAAATGGGGGTGTGTGAACTTTCAGCTCCAGGACTAGAGAGTGGGGCTTTGCCATTTTCATCTCCTCTGTTGCTGCTGAAAGTCTTCAGGGAGCAAAAGAGTGCCATATAGTGGAATCTGGAACGACTTACATGGAACCAGCCGCATGTCAAGGGAGGCACAATTCCACAAAGGCAAGAACACCTGAGAATCAGCACAACAGACCCCTCCCTTAGAAGACCAGCAGGAAAAAGTAGCTAACACCAAGTTTACCCATCATAGAGAACTGCAAAACTTCAGCTCTTGGGAAAAACAGTATATAGCGTTCATGGGTTTTTTAATTATTTTTTAGTACTTGAGTTTTTTTTTTTTTTTTTGGATATTTTCTTATTTTTTTCAATTCTTTCTTAATTTTTATTTATATATATATGTTATATATAATATATATACATTTTTTATTTTGGTTTCTTTTCATTTTATTTTATTTTTGTATATATATATATATATATATATAATTTTATTTTTGTATATATATATATTTTTTCTTTCTTCCCTATTTTGGGAATCTAGTTTCTTTTAACAAACAGACCAAAACACACCCAGGATCTAGTTTAGTGTTTTGTTCTGTTTCATGTTTTCTTTGATTTTTTTTCTTATTTTGTTTTGTTTTTGTTTTCTTCTGGTTTATTTTGTTTTTTTTGGTGTTGTGGTTGTTATATTTGTCTTTTCTCTCTCTTTCTTCCATCCTTTTCTGGATATAATGATGAGACAGAAAAACACACCTCAAAAGAAAGAACAGGAGGTAGTACTCACTGCCAGGGATTTAATAAGTATGGATATAAGTAAGATGTCAGAACAAAAATTCAAAACAACAATTATAAAGATACTAGCTGGGCTTGAAAAAATCATAGAAGACACTAGAGAATACCTTACTAGAAAAATAAAAGAACTAAAATCTAATCAAGTCGAAATTAAAAATACTATTACTGAGATTCAGTCCCAAATGGAGGCTCTAAGAGGATAAATGAGGCAGAAGAGAGAGTTAGTGATATACAAGAAAAAAGTGATAGAAATTAAAGAAGCTGAGAAAAAGACAGAAAAACAACTACTGGATCATGAAGGGAGACTTTGAGAAATCAGTGATACCATAAAGCAAAATAATATCCAGATAATAGGGGTCCCAAAAGATGAAGACAGAGAGAGAGAGAGAGAGAGGCAAAGGTTTATTTCAACAAATTATAGCTGAGAACTTCCCCAATCTGGAGAAGGAAACAGGCATTCAAGTCCAGGAGGCACAAAGAACCTGCATCAAAATCAATAAAATTAGATCAGCACCATGACATATAATAGTGAAGCTTGCAAACTTCAGAGATAAAGAAAAAATCCTGAAAGCAGCTCAGGACAAGAGATCCTTACCCTACAAGGGTAGACACATAAGGCTAGCAGCAGACCTGTCCACAGAGACCTGGCAGGCCAGAAAAGACTGGCATGATATATTCAGTGTGTTAAATGGGAAAAATATGCTGTCAAGAGTATTTTTTCCAGCAAGGCTGTCATTCAGAATAGAAGGAGAGATAAAAGAGTTTCCAAGAGAAACAGAAAATAAAGGAGTTCCTGAACACTAAACCAGCCCTGCAAGAAATATTAAAGGGGGATCCTGTAAGCAAAGAGAAGGCCCAAAAGTAACATAGACCAGAAAGGAGCAGAGAAAATCTACAGAAAAAGGGACTTTATGGGTAATACAATGACACTAAATTCATATCTTTATATAATTACCCTGAATGTAAATGGACTAAATGCTCCAGTCAAAAGACATAGGGTTTCAGGTTAGATAAAACAAACAAACAAAAAAACAAAAAAACCCATGACCCATCAATAAGCTGTCTACAAGAGACTCATTTAGACTCATAGATGCCTCCAGACTGAAAGTGAGGGGGTGACGAACAATTCATTATGCTTATGGACATCAAAAGAAAGCTGGAGTAGCAATCCATATATCAGACAAACTAGATTTTGAACCAAAGACTGTGATAAGAAATGAAGAAGGACACTATATCATAATAAAGGGTCTGTCCAACAAGAAGATCTAAAAATTGTAAATATTTATGCCCCTAACTTTGGAGCAGCCAATTATATAACCGAGTTAATAACAAAATTAAAGAAACACATTGACAATAATACATTAATAGTAGGGGACTTTAGAACGCCACTCACATCAATGGACAGATCATCTAAGCAGATCAACAAGGACACAAGGGCTTTGAATGACACACTGGACCAGATGGATTTAACAGATATATTCAGAGCATTTCATCTTAAAACAGCAGAATACACATTCTTCTCAAGTGCACATGGAACATTCTCCAGAATACATCACATACTGGGTCACCAATCAGTTCTCAACTGATACAAAAAGACTGAGATTATTCCATGCTTATTTTGAGAACACAATGCTTTGAAACTTGAAGTCAAGTACAAGAAAAAAATTGGGAGGAACAAAAATACATGGAGGTTAAAGAGCATCCTACTAAAGAATGAATGGGACAACAAGGAAATTAAATAATAATTTAAAAAATACATGGAAGGAAATGAAAATGAAAACATTACATTTCAGAACCTTTGGAATGCAGCAAAAGGTAGTCCTAAGAGGGAAGAGTATAGCAATAGAGGCTTTTCTCAAGAAACAAGAAAATTCTCAAATACACAACCTAACCTTACACTTAAAGGAGCTGGAAAAAGAACAGCAAATAGAGACTAATTCCAGACTAAATACTAATGATTAGAGCATAAATCAATGATATAGAAATCAGAAAAATAGTAGAACAGATCAAGGAAAGTAGGAGCTGCTTCTTCAAGAGAATTAAGATCAATAAACCCCTAACCAGACATCAAAAAAAAAAAAAAAAAAAAGAGGGAGAGAAAGGACTCAAATAAATAAAATCATGAGAGAAAAAGGAGACATTACAACCAACACTGAAGAATTATAACCAATTCTAATAGAATATTATGAGCAATTATATGCCAACAAATTAGGCAATCTGGAAGAAATGGATGTATTCCTAGAAACATAAACTACCAAAGCTGAAACAGGAAGAAATAGAAAACCTGAACAGACCCATCATCAGCAAGGAAATTGAATCAGTAATCAAAAATCTCCCAACAAACAAGAGTCCATGGCCACATGCCTTCCCAAGGGAATTCTACCAAATATTAAAGAGGAATTAATACATATTTTTCTGAAACTGTTTCAAAAAATAGAAATGGAAGGAAAACTTTCAAACTCATTCTATGAGACCAGCATTACTTTGATCCCAAAACCAGACAAAACACCCATTAAAAAGGAGAATTACAGACCAAAATCCCTTATGAACATGGATGCCAAATTTCTCGCCAAGATACTAGCTAGTAGGATCCAATAGTACATTAAAAGGATTATTCACCACGAACAAGTGGGATTTATTCCTCGGCTTCAAGGGTGATTCAACATCCACAAATCAATCAGTGTGATACATTAATAAAAAAAAAAAGGACAAGAACTTATGAACCTCACAATAGATGCGGAAAATGCATTTGACAAAATGCAGCATCATTTCTTGAAAAAACTCTCCACTGTGTAAGGATAGAGGGAACATACTTCAACATCATAAAAGCCACATATGAAAACCCGCATTAAATATCATCCTCAATGGCGAAAAACTGAGAGCTTTCCCCCATGGTCAAGAAAATGACAGGGATGTCCACTCTCACCACTGCTGTTCAACATATTACTGGAAGTCAGCTTCAGCAATCAGACAACAAAAAGAAATAACAGGCATCCAAATCAGCAATGAAGAAGTTGAACTTCGCAGATGACATGATACCCTGTAGAAAACACAAAAGAATCCACCCCAAAATTGCTAGAACTCATACAGGATTCAGCAACGTGGCAGGATATAAAATCAATGCACAGAGGTCGGTTGCATTTCTATACACTAATAATGAGACAGAAGAAAGATAAATCAAGGAATTGATCCCATTTACAACTGCACCAAAAACCATAAGATACCTAGAAATAATCCTAACCAAAAAGGTAAAGGATCTGTACTCTGAAAAGTATAGAACACTTATGAATGAAATTGAGGAAGACACAAAGAAATGGAAAAACATTCCATTCTTGTGGATTGGAAGAACAAATATTGTTAAAATGTCTATGCTACCCAAGCAATCTACACATTCAATACAACCCCTATCAAAATGCCATCAGCATTTTTCATAGAGGTGGAACAAATGATCCTAAAATTTGCATGGAATCAGAAAAGACCTCAAGTAACGAAAGGAATGATGAGAAAGAAAACCAGCTGGAGACATCACAATTCCGGACTTCAAGCTATATTACAAAGCTGTAATCATCAAGACAGCATGGTACTGGCACAAAAACAGACACATAGATCAATGGAAAAGAATAGAGAACCCAGAAATGGACTCTCAACTCTGTGGTCAACTAATTTTCTACAAAGCAGGAAAGAATATCAAATGGAAAAAAAGACAGTCTCTACAATAAATGGTGTTGGGAAAGTTGGATAGTGAGATGCAGAAGAATGAAACTGGACCACTGTACACTGTACACCAAAATAAACTCAAAATGGATGAAAGACCTAAATGTGAGACAGGAATCCATCAAAATCCTAGAGGAGAACACAGGCAGCAATATCTTTCAATTTGGCTGCAACAACTTCTTGCTAAACCTGTCTCCAAAGGCAAGGGAAACAAAAGCAAAGATGAACTATTGGGACTTCATGAAGATAAAATGCTTCTGCATAGCAAAGGAAACAGTCAACAAAACTAAAAGGGAACCTATGAAATGGGAGAAAATATTTGCCAATGTCTTATCAGATAAAGGGTTAGTATCTAAAATCTATTAAGAACTTATCAAATGTAACACCCAAAACCAAAAAAATCCAGTCAAGAAATGGGCAGAAGAAATGGAGAGATTTCTCCAAAGAAGACGTACAAATGGCCAACAGATACATGAAAAACTGCTCAACATCACTTGGTGTCAGGGAAATACAAATCAAAACCACAGTGAAATACCACCTCACACCAGTCAGAATGGCTAAAATTAACAAGTCAGGAAACAATAGCTGTTGGTGAAGATGCAAAGAAAGGGGAACCCTCTTACACTGTTGGTGGGAATACAAACTGGTGCAACCACTCTGGAAAAGAGTATGAAGTTTCCTCAAAAAGTTAAAGATAGAGCTACCCTTTGACCCAGCAACTGCACTACTAAGTATTTATCCAAAGGATACAATAATAGTGATTCGAAGGGGCACGTGCACCCCAATGTTTATAGCAGCAATGTCCCCAATTGCCAAAATACAGAAAGAGCCCAGATGTCTACCAACAGATGAATGGATAAAGAAGATATGGTATATATATTCACAATGGAATAATATTCAGCCATCAAAAAGAATGCATCTTGCCTTATGCAATAACATGGATGTGACTAGAGGGTATTATGCTAAGCAAAATAAGTCAGTCAGAGAAAGACCAATACCATATGATTTCTCTCATATGTGGAACTCAAGAAACAAAAGAGATGAACATAGGGGAAGGAAAGGAAATAAAAAGTAAGATAAAAACAGAGAAGGAGGGAAACCATAAGAGACTCTTAACTATAGAAAACTCAGGGTTGCTGGAGGGGAAGTGGGTAGGTTTTGGGATAATTGGGTGAAGGGCATTAAGAAGGCACTTGATGTAATGAGCACTGGGTGTTATATGCAACTGATGAATCACTGAATTCTACCCCTGAATCTAATAATACAGTATGTGTTAATAAAAATAAATAAATAAATAAATAAATAAATAAATAAATAAATAATAAAAACAAATAAATAATTTAAAGATAGCTTTACCCTACTACCCAGCAATTGCACTACTAGTTATTTATCCTAAGGATACTAAAATAGTGATTCAAAGGGGGCACATTCAATCCAATGTTTATAGAAGTAATGTCCACAATTGTCAAAATATGGAAAGAGCCCAGATGTTCATTGACAGAAGAATGGATAAATAAGAAGTGGTATATATATATATATATATATATATATATATATATATATATACAATGGAATATTACTCAGCTATCAGAAGGAATGAAGCCTTGGCATTTTGCAATGATATGGATGGAACTAGAGGGTATTATGCTAAGTGAAATAAGCCAGTTAGGTAAAGACAAATACCACATGATTTCACTCATATGTGGAATTTAAGAAACAAATCAGATGAACATAGGGGACAGGAAGGAAAAATAAAGTAAGAGGAATACAGAGAGGGTGACAAGCCATAAGAGACCTTTAACTTTAGGAAACAAACTGAGGGTTGCTGGATGGGAGGTGGTTGGGGGGATGGGGTAACTGGGTGATGGGCATTAAGGAGGGCTCTTGAAGTAATGAGCACTGGGTATTGTATGCTACTGATGAATCACTAAATTCTTCCTCTGAAAAGAAGTAATACAACATATGTTAGTATAAAGAAATAAGTAAATAAATAAATAAATAAATAAATATTTTTAAAAAGTTGAAGATAAAGCTGCCCTAAGACCCAGCATTTGCACTACTAGGTCTATATCCAAAGGATACAAACATAGTGATTTGAAGGGGCACCTGCACCTTAATGTTTATAGCATTAATTTTCACAGTGACTAATAAATGGAAAGTGCCCATATGTCCATTGACAGATGAATGGATAAAGAAGATGTGGTGTATAGATACAGTGGAATATTACTTATCCATCAAAAAGAATGAAATCTTGCCATTTGCAATGGCATGGATGGAACTAGAGGATATTATGCTAAGCGTATAAGTCACTCAGAGAAAGACAAATACACACTCAGACAAAGACAAAATCATATAGTAATATGATTTCATTCATATGTGGAATTTAAGAAACAAAAGAGATGAACTTAGGGGTAGGGAAGGAAAAATAAAATAAGATGAAAACAGAGAGGGAGACAAACCATTAAGGGACTCTTAACTACTGGAAACAAACTGAGGGTTGCTGAAGGGGAGGTGGTTGGGGGAATGGGGTAACTGGGTGATGGGCATTAAGGAGAGCACTTGAATTAATGAGCATGGGGTGTTGTACACAACTAATAAATCGCTAAATTTTAACTCTGAAGCTAATAATACAGTATATGTTAATTAAATTAAATTTAAATAAAAATTTAAAAAAACTTTAAACAAATTTTTATTAACAGAGAGTGTCATATAATTAGATTATTTTTCTACTTCAGACACAATTATTCTTACTCTCCACGGAAAGGCTGCTTCTCATTTTTTTTATCTGGTAATGGCAATCACTAAAATCTTGAATTTAACAGAATAGTTGTAAAAATGCCTCAGTGATTTAAGTTGAAAGCAACACATTTGTTACATGACCCTTGCACTTAGTTATCAGGAATGTACAAATGTGTTTTTATTCAAAAATACAAAATACACTTTCTGTAGGCATTGACAATGACAGCAGTAAACCATTATATGTTGTTAACTGAAACCAGTGACTGTTGGTTATAGTTATTTTCTTAAACATCAGCCAGGCTTTTCTTCAGTCATTTCCTTCAGCTGATTTCTCTAAGTTATTGGTAAGGATTACTGCATTGAACTTCCTCTCACAGTTTATTAATAAAGTACTATTTTAAGAATTAGGACATGCCACCTCCCATACCACATCCCATTCCACCCATTCTAGGGTCTTTAGGAATTTCAGTGACTAGATCTTCTCCTGTACTTAACAGAGAGGCCACTCTAGCAACATCCAATAAAACAGTTCTTACAACCTTAGTTGAGTCAATTATTCCTTTTTCCACGATATTCACAAAATCTCTGAGCATAGCATCATACCCATTTCTGAGGAACTTTGCATAATTTTCTCAATTATTAGTGATCCTTCAATACCTGCATTCTTAGCAATGGTCATTGCAGGAATTCTGAGTGTTCTTTTAATAATTTCTATATCAATTTTTTGATCTTCAGGAGCTGGAATTATTTTTTTAATTTAATTTTATTATGTTATGTTAATCACCATACATTACATCATTAGTTTTTGATGTAGTGTTCCATGATTTATTGTTTGTGTATAACACCCAGTGCTCCATTCAATACATGCCCTCTTTAATACTCATCACCAGGCTAACCCATCCCCCCACCCATCTCCCCTCTAGAACCCTCAGTTTGTTTCTCAGAGTCCATAGTCTCTCATGGTTCATCTCCCCCTCTGATTTCCCTCCCTTCATTTTTCCCTTCCTACTATCTTCTCTCTCTCTTTTTTAAACATATAATGTATTTTTAAAAGATTTTATTTATTTATTTGAGAGAGAGAGAGAGCACACAAGCAGGGGGAGGGACAAAAGGAGAGGGAGAAGCAGAGTCCCCACTGAGCATGAAGTCTGATGCAACATGGGGCTCGATCCCAGGACCCTGAGATCATGACCTGAGCCAAAGGCAGCCGCTTAACCAAATGAGCTACCCAGGCACCCCAGGACCTGGAATTATTGAATCCAAAGCTGGAATGCTCCAAACCATGACATAACCCCTTCCCAGAACAATGCCTCCAACAGCAGCACATGTAGCATTGAGGGCATCTGTAACTCTGTCATTCTTTTCATTCGCTTCAACATCATTTGTCCCACCAACTTTCAGCACAGCTACTCTATCTGAAAGTTTGGCCAGACGTTCAATCAGTTTTCCCTTCTCATGTTCACTAGTTGTGATATCTAACTTCTTGATGATTTCTTGAAAACATTTTTCAATTTGAGCCTTGTCACCATTTCCTTTCAAGAGCATGGCATCATCTTTGGTCACAATGACCTCTCCAACTTTTGCTCAGTCATGAGGCTGAATTTCTTCAAGATTTAGTGTCAATCCCTCTTCTCCAAACACTGCACCACCAGTCACAACAGCCATCTCTTTAATCTGGTTCTTTTTATTGTCACCAAAACCTAGAGCTTTGACTGCTACAACCAAAAGATCAATTTTTAGCCTATTCAAAATGAGTTTATTCAGAGCTTCTACATCAACATCTAGCAATTATGACCAAGGGCTAATAGGGAGCATTGGCAATTTCAGGAACAGGTACAGTGGATTGGACTCTGAAAACTTTCTTTTCACCTCAATAGAATATAAAATAATGGAATTCACATTTCTGACCTTTTGATGTATTAATAAAATATGGAGAAATATATTCACACTCAAACTACATGCCTTGAATAATTTCTAATTCATCCTTTAGTGTTTTTCCATTCTTTACTGTGAAGACTCTCTTTCTTCTAGTTTTTTTTCATTAAATCAGAAATGATGTTGTACATTTCTTTGTCTCCATTTGCAGAAATCGTAGAAATCTGAGCAATTTCTACAGGGGTTGTCACAGGTTTAGACTGCTTCTTAAGTTCAGCAATTACAGCATCAACAGCTAACATCACACCTCTCCTGATTTCCACAGGATTAGCACTGTTGCTAATCTTTTCTAAGCCTTCCTTGGCAATAGGGTGTGCCAGGAAAATAGCAGTAAGGGTGCCACCCCCAGCCTCTTCATTTGTGTTACTGATATCTTGAACAAGTTTAGTGCCAATATTTTTATATATTTATATTTTAAGCCAATAGACTTTGCAACAGTTACACCATCTTTTGTTACTTTGGGTCTTTTCCAACTCTGTTCAATAATCACTGTTCTTCCCTTTGGCCCCACAGTAACAGCTACAGCATCAACTAAAAGGTCTACACATTGACGCATTAAAGCTCAGGTATCTACACCAAATTTTACTTCTTTGGAATAAGCCTGAATGAGATGAGGAGCCAGTGCTCTAGACACTGGCCTAATTTCAGGAAGAACTACAGGTAATCAAGGCATTTCTGTGGGGCAACTGCAGGGTGTGCCAGCAGTCAGGCAAGTTGTGGGATGCAAATGAGGGGAAGAGTTCCTCCTGTTGTGAATTTTAGCAGATTTTTTTCACCTATCCAGTATCATTCACTCAGATGTCCTATTCATATAGTAACCTAATTTTCCAAGACATTTTTAATTTCAAGAATTATCTCCCATTATCTTTCCAAGCCATCAGAGCGTTCCATAAGTTCCAGTTTTTTCAAAGTCCAATTTACATCTTTTGGTTTGCATCTGGCACCAAGAAGCAACACAAAAACCTTATTTATGAGATATTATGGTCAGATTTAAAGTTTGGAAAGTGTGGCTACCACACTACTAAAAGTAATATTCAGGGAATGAAAAAATACATAAAGCTAGTAAGTGGAAATAATGATAAGGACCTCCACAATCCTTTGTTAGGCCATACTTTGCTCCCAGACCATGGTTTAATGCTCTAACTTCTAGTTGAGAAACATGTTTTAAGCAACTTAAAGTTATAAAATGATAATTGATTAATAGTGTAATAATTTAACATCTTAAATTTTTCAGAAAGATGATTCATTCATTTATTTTGAAGTGAAGTAGAAGGGAATAAGTAAGAAGATTCAAGGCTAGTTTTATCCAAGTGTTTTTCTTGGTTCTGTCAACTTTGTAAATTGTATGTGTGACTTTTTAGTTAATATGACTGCAAGTGAACTAAAAAATAGAAAAGTCTCTCTAAGGTGGAAATATACATTCCAAGTCTTTAGGAAATTAATGTTTATTCTAAATTGTGGTCCTTTAACATTTATGATCTTACTTCACTTTGCATAAATCAGCAAGAGGGAATAGTAATACTTAATCTGCAAACTGTACATAGGATCTACCTGGAAACATTCTGCTACTTAATGAAAAGTCTAGATAAAGTAGTTCTCCTTAAATTCACTGTTCATATATGTTTTTCTTTTTTAAGCGTGTGTGTGTGTGTGTGTGTGTGTGTGTCTCTACGTAATTTGGCTATGGTTCTTTTAGATTGAGTATTATCCATAGTTACAAGATAAGTTCTCTTAGGCTTTTCGAAGATTCTGAGTCAATATGTATAAAACACCTCAGATTAGCACAATCATTGAGAAGAACTATCAACCTTTGAGATCCAAATCTTTTGCTGTCCTGACTGTAGTACAGAACTTTAAATGGGTAAAATGTGTTTCAGAGAATGATTTATTGAATTCTCACCATAGGTTTGCCTTCTGCTTATGTAACTCTGTAGGAATCTCTTATTCCACGGCTTTGGATTATTTTTTTACAATTCTGACTCGGCAACAGAGGATAAAAGCCATGATATGATGAATAAGCCACACAAGTAAGAAATACAGATGTGGACTATAGACCTCCAAAGAAAAATTAAGCTGGTCGAGGATATGTACCAGACATTGGAAATGTTAAGAGGTAGGTACTTTGGTGGTTATTGTTGTTGAGGGCTTTGTGTGTTAAAGTAGACTATTGTAAGAAGATTGTCATGATCTGTATAATATGACAAGCTGTGACTACTTTTATAAGAAAATTAAGCTTACTTTCAGAAAAGTTGAGCTATCAAAGTGGTAGTGAAAATCTGAAGAAGATTTTATTCTTAGCTTTTTAGATTTTTTAACAGGAAATAAGCCTAGGAGGGAGTAAGAGAAAATGAACTATCATTTATTGAGATTTACTAACCAAATATCAAAATATGTGTTATCCCATTTAATCCTCATAATAATCCTATGATGTATGTGGTATTATCTTCATTTTACACATAGAAAACAGTCTTGAATAGATTACTCGACTTATCCAAGGCCATGCAGCTATTAAGTTCAGGGTTGTGTTTTAGACACAGGTCTCTCTGACTTCTAACACTGTATGTAAAGAAGACTAATACCTAAAAGAAAGCTATAACTATATAATTTCATGGTTTTCTTATGAAGAATTAAACCTCTACTTAATTTTAATTTTCTGAGGAAAGTTTCTGACATAGCATATTCAGAAAATTCTTCAGTAACCCCAATATATGCACCTAAGGAAAAGGCAATGCTAGAGAAAGAAGCAACTATTCTCAGCAATGAAATGGCTGTGGTTCTGACATTTTTCCTTTTTGCTTCTTCTGTGTTTCTTTAGATAGTATGTAAATGGAAACCAAATTTTCTAGAGCAGGTATATGTACCTAGAGCAGGTAATTGTAGAAATGTAGCCTTCTATTATGAAATCTGCTTTATTTATTTAGCTAAAGCAGCAGTTTAAAGTTTATTTCAACTGATTGTAGACTCATGTCACATACCTTTGGACATTTGATCAGTCTAAGGAATTTAAGCCTCTTTTATTTTCATAATTTACAAATGTTTAGGTTTCCTTCACATTGCAGAAGCTTTTTGTCTTCATGAAGTCCCAATAGTTCATTTTTGCTTTTGTTTCCCTTGCCTCTGGTGACATGTCTAATATGAAGTTGCTAGGCTGAGGTCATAGTTTCAAAGAAAAGTGGAAATACTGATTTAATTTTATTAAATTACAGTCTTTAGAAGTTCTTCCACATGGTGTTTAAACTTTTAATTACATCTTTAATATTTTTTATAACTGACTAATAAAAATTATTGGCAACTGTGGTATAGTGGCAAGATCTTTTGATTTGTAGTCAAAGAACCTGAATTTGAATTTTAGTTCTGCCTCTCTGGTACTCAGTTTTCTTTTATTTATTGTTTTTTTATTATGTTCTATTAGCCAACAAATATATATCATTAGTTTTTGATGTAGTGTTCAATGATTCATTAGTTGCATATAATACCCAGTGCTCTTCACAACACATGCCCTCCTTATTAAGATTTTTTAAAATTTTTAAAATTTTTTAAAATTTTTTAAATTTAAATTTTAATTCTAGTATAGCTAACATACAATATTATATTAGTTTCAGGTGTACAATATAGTGATTCAACAATTCTGCACATTACTCAGTGCTCATGATGATAAGCGTACACATCACCTATTTCATCCATCCCCACCACCCACCTCTCTTCTGGCAACCATCAGTTTGTTCTCTATAGTTAACAGTCTGTTTCTTGGTTTGTCTCTCTTTCTCTCTCTCTTTTAAATTTGATCATTTGTTTCCTTTCTTAAATTCCACATATGAGTAAATTGAGTGGTATTTTTCCTTAACTCACTTATTTCACTTAGCATTATACTCTCTAGCTCCATCCATATTGTTGAAGATGGCAAGATTTCATTCTTTTTTATGGCTGAATAATATTCCATTGTATATGTATCGTATCTCCTATAGCCATTCATCTATCTGAACTTCAGTTTTCTCGTCTCTAATATGGGGGAAAAATCCATATGTCATATAGTTTTGTGTGAATAACTTGAGATAATAAATGTGAGTGTACTTTGTGGACAATAAAATTTCATAAGAATGTGAAGGGAGAGGGAATCAAATGAACACTAAGGGAACAAGGAACTGTTTCTTTGAAAAAGTTTAATAAAATTGATAAACCCCTAGCCAGACTTATCAGAAAATAAGAGAAAGAACCCACTAAATAAAATCACAAATGAAAGAGGAGAGATCACAACCAACACCACAGAAATACAATTACAACAGAATATTATGAAAAATTATGTGCCAATAATTTGGGCAATCTGGAAGAAATGGATAAACTCCTAGAAACATATAAACTACCAAACTGAAACAAGTAGAAATAGAAAATTGAACAGACCAATAACCAGTAAAGAAATTGAATCAGTAATCAACAAAGTCCCAACAAACCAAAGTCCAGGGATGGCTTCACAGGCAAATTTACCAAACATTTAAAGAAAAGTTAATACCTTTTCTTCTCAAACTGTTCCAAAAAATAGAAATGGAAGGAAAACTTCCTAACTCATTCTATCAGGCCACCATTACCCTGATTCCAAAACCAAAGACCCCACTCAAAAAAAGAATTATGGGCCATTATCCCTAATGAACATGTATGCAAAAATTCTCAACAAAATACTGGCAAGTTGAATCCAACAATATATTAAAAGAATCATTTACCACAGGAGAAGGAAAGATGGCAGAGGAGTAGGGGACCCTATTTCAACTGGTCCCCGGAATTGAGCTGGATATCTATCAGATCACTCTGAGCACCGACAAAACCAGCCTGAGATGTAAGAAGATCTGGATCTCTACAAACAGAATATCGCAGGTGGTTGGTTTTGAGGTATGAAGCGGAGAGCCGTGATTCCGTGGGCAGATATCGGAGGATAAATGGCAGCGGGAGGGAGCTTGTCCGTGGGCATCCTACACAGCTGGTGAGCGACAGCCTCACCAACTGGGGAGGGGGCACAGACTCGTGGACCGGCAGTGGCGGGAAAAGGACTTTAGGGCAGGCCCCGGCTTGGAAACCTGGAGCAGCAGGGTCACATGTGCTAACTGCAGCCACTGGCGGTTTTAGAAGCACAAAGGGCAGAGACGTGCTCTGATATGGAGGCAGGACTGGGGGTGCTGCAGAGGGGCGCACAACCCAGGATGCTGCAGTTTATAACAGCACAGACAGAAATGGAGATGGTGTGGCCTGGAGAGCTCACTGAAGAACAGACTGTGGTCTCTCTGCTCTGAGGCAGAGGGTTGGAAACATTCTCTTCTGCTCTGACTTGCAGAAGAGATGTGGAAAGCCACCAGGGAAAGTGGTCAGAGAACAAAAGGCCCCAAAACTGATCCCCGCTGAACACATCCCCCGCCACAGGGGGGCAGGGCAACTCCGCCCAAACAGGGTTGCCTGAGTAACAGCGCGGCAGGCCCCTCCCTCAGAAGATCATTTGTTTTCTTTCTTAAATTCCACATATGAGTAAATTGAGTGGTATTTTTCATTAATTCACTTATTACACTTAGCATTATACTCTCTAGCTCCATCAACCTAGGTCAACAAGAGGCCAGCAACCCTAAGGTCCCAAGAAAACAGGTGCATCTTGCCTGGGTTCTGCTCAATAATTTGGACTCTATACATTCCCTCAAACACCCATCAAAGGAATGACTAGGAGGAGGAGCCCCCAACTTAGAAAAGACTCAGAGATCATGACTTATGCTGCAGATTTACAAATGGATGCAGATATAACCAAGATGTCGGAGATGGAATTCAGGCTAGCAATTGTGAAGACAATGGCTAGAATGGAGAAATCAATTCATGGCAACATAGAGTCTCTAAGGGCAGAAAAGAAAGCTGAATTGGCAGAACTTAAAAATGCTATCAATGAGATCCAATCCAATCTAGATAATCTAACAGCTAGGGAAAGTGAGACAGAAGAACGAATAAGCCACCGGGAAGACAATATAATAGATAAAAAGGAAAAGAGAAGGCCAGGGAAAAACAACTCAGAATCCATGAAAATAGAATCAGAGAAATAAGTGACACCATGAAGCATTCCAATATCAGAATAATTGGAATGCCAGAGGGAGTGGAGAGAGAGAGAGGACTAGAAGATGTATTTGAGTAAATCGCAGCTGAGAACTTCCCTAATTTGGGGAATGAAACAAACATTCACATCCTAGAGGCAGAGAGGACCCCTCCCAAGGTCAAGGAAAACAGACTAACACCCCGGCATGTAATAGTAAAACTTGCAAACTTTAAAACCAAGGAAATCGTCTTAAGGGCAGTTAGGGGGAAGAGATTCCTTAAGTACAAAGGGAGGAACATCAGAATAACATCAGACTTATCCACAGAGACCTGGCAAGCCAGAAAGGGCTGGCAAGACATATTCAGGGTGCTAAAAGAGAAAAACATGCAGCCAAGAATACTTTATCTGGCAAGTCTGTCATTTAGAACGGATGGAGAGATGCAGAGCTTCCAAGACTGGCAGAAACTGAAAGAATATGTGACCACTAAGCAGACCCTGCAAGAAATACTAAAGGGGGTTCTATAAAAGGAGAAAGACCCCAAGGGTGATATACAACACAAATTTACAGGGACAATCTATAAAAACAACGTCTTCACAGGCAACATGATGACAATTAATTCATATCTTTCAATAATCACTCTCAACGTGAATGGCCTAAATGCTCCCATAAAATGGCACAGGGTTGCAGATTGGATAAAAAGACAGGACCATCCATATGCTGTCTACAAGAGACTCATTTTGAACCTAAAGATACATCCAGACTGAAAATGAAGGGATGGAGATCCATCCTCCATGCCAGCGGACCTCAAAAGAAAGCTGGGGTAGCAATTCTTTTATCAGACAAATTAGATTTTAAACTAAAGTCTGTAATTAGAGACACAGAAGGACACTATATCATTCTTAAAGGGTCTATCCAACAAGAAGATCTAACCCCCAATATCTATGCCCCCAACAAGGGAGCAGCCATCTACATAAGCCAACTGTTAACCAAAACAAAGTCATATTGACAACAATACGTTAATTGTAGGAGACCTCAATACTCCGCTCTCAGCAATGGACAGATCATCTAAGCAGAAAATCAACACAGAAACAAGAGCTTTGAATGACACACTGGACCAGATGGACCTCATAGATATTTACAGAACATTCCACCCTAAAACAACAGAATACTCATTCTTCTCGAGCGCACATGGAACTTTCTCCAGAATAGACCACATACTGGGTCACAAATCAGGTCTCAACCGATACCAAAAGATTGAGATTATTCCCTGCATATTCTCAGATCACAATGCTTTAAAACTGCAACTCAATCACAAGAAAAAAATTGGTAGAAATTCAAACACTTGGAAGCTAAAGACCACTCTGCTCAAGAATGTTTGAGTCAACCAGGAAATCAAAGAAGAACTTAAACAATTCATGGAAATCAATGAGAACGAAAACACATCGGTCCAAAACCTATGGGATACTGCAAAGGCGGACCTAAAGGGGAAATACATAGCCATCCATGCCTCACTCAAAAAAATAGAAAAATCCCAAATTCACCAACTAACTCTACACCTTAAAGAACTAGAGAAAAAACAACAAACGATGCTTAAGCCACGCATTAGAAGAGAAAAAATTAAAATTAGAGCAGAGATCAATGAATTAGAAACCAGAAACACAGAAGATCATATTAACAAAACTAGGAGTTGGTTCTTTGAAAGAATTAATAAGATCGATGAACCACTGGCCAGAGTTATCCAAAAGAAAAGAGAAAGGACCCAAATTAATAAAATTATGAATGAAAGGGGAGAGATCACGACTAACACCAAGGAAATAGAAACAATTCTTAGAAATTATTATCAACAACTATATGCCAATAAACTGAGCAATCTGGATGAAATGGAGGCCTTCCTGGAAACCTATAAGCTGCCAAGACTGAAACAGGAAGAAATTGACAACCTGAATAGGCCAATAACCAGTAACGAGATTGAAGCAGTTATCAAAAACCTCCCAAAAAACAAGAGTCCAGGGCTTGATAGATTCCCTGGGGAATTCTACCAAACATTCAAAGAAGAAATAATACCTATTCTACTGAAGCGGTTTCAAAAACTAAGAGAAGGAAAACTTCCAAACTCATTCTATGAGGCCAGCATTACCTTAATCCCCAAACCAGGAAAAGACCTCATCAAAAAAGAGAAATTCAGACTGATATCCCGGATGAATATGGATTCCAAAATCCTCAACAAAATCCTAGCTAATAGGATCCAACAATACCTTAAAGGGATCATCCACCACGACCAAGTGGGATTTATCCCCGGGATGCAAGAATTGTTCAACATTCGCAAATCAATCAATGTGATAGAACACATTAATAAGAGGACGGAGAAGAACCATATGGTCCTCTCAATTGATGCAGAAAAAAAACATTTGACAAAATACAACATCCTTTCCTGATGAAAACTCTCCAGAGTATAGGGATAGAGGGAACATTCCTCAAGTTCATAAAATCCATCTATGAAAAACCCACAGTGAATATCACCTTCAATGGGGAAAAGCTTAGAGCCTTTCCCTTAAGATCAGGAACACATCAAGGGTGCCCACTCTCACCACTATTGTTCAACAGAGTACTAGACGTCCTAGCAACAGCAATCAGACAACAAAAAGAAATAAAATGTATTCAAACTGGCAAAGAAGAAGTCAAACTCTCTCTTTTCGCAGACGACAGGATACTTTATGTGGAAAACCCCAAAGACTCTGTCCCCAAATTACTAGAACTCATCCAGCAATTCAGTAATGTGGCAGGATACAAAATCAATGCACAGAAATCAGTTGCTTTCTTATACACTAACAACGCAACTATAGAAAGAGAAATTAGAGAAACGATTCCATTTACAATAGCACCAAAAACCATCAGATACCTCTGAATAAACCTAACCAGAGAGGTATAGGATCTGTACTCTAGGAACTACAGAAAACTCATGAAAGAAATTGAAGACACAAAAGATGGAAAAACTATCCATGCTCATGGATCAGAAGAATAAACCTTGTTCAAATGTCTATGCTACCTAGAGCAATCTATACTTTCAATGCCACCCCGATCAAAATTCCAGTGACATTTTTCAAAGTGCTGGAACAAACAATCCTAAAATTTGTATGGAATCAGAAAAGACCCCGAATCGCCAAGGAAATGTTGAAAAAGAAAAACAAAGCTGGGGGCATCACGTTGCCTGATTTCAAGTTATATTACAAAGCAGTAATCACCAAGACAACATGGTACTGGCAGAGAAACAGACATATAGACCAATGGAACAGAATAGAGAACCCAGATATGGACCCTCAACTCTATGGTCAAATAATATTTGACAAAGCAGGAAAAAACATGCAATGGAAAAAAGACAGTCTCTTCAATAAATGGTGCTGGGAAAATTGGACAGCCACATGCAGAAGAATGAAACTCGGCCATTCTCTAACACCATTCACAAAGATAAACTCAAAGTGGATGAAAGACCTCAGTGTGAGACAGGAATCCATCAAAATCCTAGAGGAGAACATAGGCAGTAACCTCTTTGACATCGCCCACAGCAACTTCTTTCAAGATACATCTCCAAAGGCTAGTGAAACAAAAGCAAAAATGAACTCTTGGTACTTTATCAAGAAAAAAGCTTCTGCACAGCAAAGGAAACAGTAAACAAAACAAAGAAGCAACCCACAGAATGGGAGAAGATATTTGCAAATGACACTACAGATAAAGGACTGGTATCCAAGATCTATAAAGAACTTCTCAAACTCAACACCCAAAAAACAAATAATCAAGTCAAAAAGTGGGCAGAAGATATGAAAAGACACTTCTCTGAAGAAGACATACAAATGGGTAACAGACACATGAAAAAATGTTCATCATCATTAGCCATCAGGGAAATCCAAATCAAAACCACACTGAGATACCACGTTACACCAGTTAGAATGGCAAAAATGGACAGGGCAAGAAACAGCAAATGTTGGAGAGGTTGTGGAGAAAGGGGAACCCTCTTACACTGTTGGTGGGAATGCAAGTTGGCACAGCCACTTTGGAAAACAGTGTGGAGGTGCCTCAAAAATTTAAAAATAGAGCTACCCTATGACCCAGCAATTGCACTCCTGGGTATTTACCCCAAAGACCAGATGTAGTGAAAAAAAGGGCCATATGCACCCCAATGTTCATAGCAGCAATGTCCGCAATATCTAAACTGTGGAAAGAGCCGAGATGCCCTTCAAAATATAAATGGATAAAGAAGATGTGGTCCATATATACAATGGAATATTACTCAGCCATCAGAAAAGATGGATACCCAACTTTTACATCAACATGGATGGGACTGGAGGAGTTTATGCTAAGTGAAATAAGTAAAGCAGAGAAAGTCAATTATCATATGGTTTCACTTATTTGTGGAACATAAGGAATAGCATGGAGGACATTAGGAGAAGGAAGGAAAAAATGGGGGGAAGGAATTGGAGGGAGAGATGAACCATGAGAGACTATGGACCCTGAGAGACAAACAGGATTTTAGAGGGGAGGGGGAGGGGGGATTGGTTAGCCCAGTGATGGGTATTAAGGAGGGCACGTACTGCATGGAGCACTGGGTTTTATACAAAAACAATGGATCGTGGATCACCACATCAAAAACTAATGATGTATTGTATGTTGAGTAACATAATATAATAAAATAAAAAAAAAAAGAATCATTCACCACAATCAAGTGGGATTTATTCCTGGGTTGCAGGTGTGGTTTAATATTTACAAAGCAATCAACATGATGCACCATTTTAATAAAAGAAAGGATATGAATCATATTATACTCTCAGTGGATGCAGAAAAAACGTTTAAGAGAATACAACATCCATTATTGATAAAAAAAAAAAATACCCTCAACCTAGTGGGGATATAGGGAACATACCTCAAAATCATAAAGGCTAGATACAAAAGACCCACAGCTAATATCGTCCTCAATGGGGAAAAACTGAGATAAAAATGTAAAAAGCTTCTGCAAAGCAAAGGAAACAATCAACAGAATTAAAGGTAACCTTTAGAATGGGAGAATATATTTGCAAATGACATATCTGATAAAGGGAAAGTACACAAAAAGTATAAAGAACTTGTCAATATCCACACCCCCCAAAAAAAATCCTGTTGAAAAATGGGCAGAAGACATGGATAGACACTTTTTTTTTTTCCAAAGAAGACATCCAGATGGCTAATAGATACCATGAAAACATGCTCAACATCCCTCATCATCAGGGAAATATAAATCAAAACTACAATGAAATATCACTTCATACCTCTCCGAATAGCTAAAATTAACAACACAAGAGACAACAGGTGTTGGTGAGGATGCAGAGAAAGGGAAACCCTCTTATATTGTTATTGGGAATGCAAACTGGTACAGCCACTATAGAAAACAGTATGGAGGTTCCCCAAAAAGTTAAAAATTGAACTACCTTATGACCCAGCAGTTGCACTACTAGTATTTACCTAAAGGATAAAAGAAAACAGATTCAAAGGGGTACATGCCCTGCAATGTTTATAGCAGCATTATCAACAATAGCCAAACAATGCAGAAAGCCCAAATGTCCATCAACTGATGAATATATAAGAAGATGTGGCATATATATATGTAGTGGAATATTATTCAACCATCAAAAAAATGAAATCTTGTCATTTGCAATAATGTGAATGAAGTTAATATATGTAGTGGAATATTATTCAGCCATCAAAAAGAATGAAATATTGTCATTTGCAATAATGTGAATAGAGTTAGAGAGTATTATGCTAAGGAAAATAAGTCAGTCAGATAAAGACAAATACCATATGGTTTCACTCATGTAGAATTTAAGAAACAACACAGATGAACATATGGGGAAAAATGAGAGAAGCAAACTATAAAGCAGATTCTTAACTATAGGTAACACACTGAGGGTTGCTGGAGGGGAGGTGGGCAGGGAGATGAGTTAAAAGGGGGTTGGAGATTAAGGAGGGCATTTTTTTTTTTTTGTGATGAGCACTGGGTGTTGTATGTGATGAATCACTAAATCCTATACATGAAACTAATTTTACACCATATGTTAACTAACTGAAACATAAATAAATACTTGGAATAGAGAAAAAAAAAAGAAATGGAGGCTCAAATTTTATAATAAATTAAGAGTTTCAAAACACCTTTTCTAAAAAAATTGAGGTTGAAAAATTTGCAGAAAGTCACATAGCTAGTACATGATAGGACCAGAAATCCAGAAAGCCCAATATTCTTTCCACAACATCAAGCTGCCTAGGTGATTGTATCGGGCCTTACAATAAGTGGAATTCATGTATGAAATGAATTTAATGGAAATAATTACTGAAAGAGGAAGATCGTGGGGGATTAGGAGTACCCTAGGCTTGCCTGTCCCACTAACACAATGAGATAACTATGAAATCATCCCAAAAGCTCCAGAAATATACCTGAAGACTGACAGAACAAACTCCACAACCAAAATGAGAGAAGAAGTTACACTGAAGAAGGTAAGAAGTGCAGAGACAGGGTTTAGGGGAGAAATAGATTGCAGGTACTCTGGAGGGAAGGGAGCTGTGGTCCCAGAGAAGGTCAAGAGAGTGAGGAGCACACAGGAGAATGCACAAGGAAAATGTTTCCTCAAAGCCATTGGATTGTAAAAGGAGAGGGGCTGAATTTCATATCTTCTTCCAAGCAACAGGGATTAAAACATGGAGTTTTAAAGATCAATGGTTGGGATAAAGTCCAACCACCCGGTTGTTACAGAGACCAGAGGGCACTCTGCTGCTCCTGGAGAGAAGGCAGGCAAACAACCCAGAAGCAGACACATTGGAAACAGCAATCTGAACAATGCCTGAGGCACACAGTGGGGGAGATTATTCACTCTTCTTGGAGCACGTCCCTGAGAGGCAGTGTTCATGAAGATGCCTCTCTGGGAACAAAGGAGCTGGCCTGTGCCATTTCCCTCCACTGCACCTTAGCATTGACACAGGGCCACCTGTGGGAAGCAGCACAGCACCAACACTGGCTGCCTAACTTGCATACACAAGGCCTACCATCCCTGCACTCTCATGGAACTGCCCCTCGGTCAAGCTTGCCTCGGTCCCAGTGCAACAGACTCCTCCCCCTGAAGACCAGCACAACCCCAGCCCACACTATGTCTCCTTACAAGAGATTTCTGCAGGGCCTCAGTTCTGGTGCAGGTGGTGTCACATCTCATTTCAAAGCAAACCAGAGCACACCTAGTTAAAACTCACCACATTTAGGTCAAGGACCAAACACTGCCCACAACAGCCAAGGAGAGCCTCTGCAGATGACTGGCTTGAGGGATAGAGCAGCTAAAACACAACAGAAGAGAACACACAGCACACACAAGAGACACTCCCTGAAGCAGCCAGAACTGGGCACTACATAACTTCTTCTTCATAAGGCCATTACTTGTGGGAGCAAGAGATATAACTGGCTTTTCTAACACAGAGAAGGCAGAGGCTTAGACAAAGTGACAGAGGAATTCATCCCAAATGAAAGAACAAGATAAGGCCATGGCCAGAGATCTAAGCAAAACAGATATAAATAAAATGCCTGATGGAGAATTTAAAGCAATAATCATAATAATACTCACTGGGCTTGAGAAAAGAATAGAAGAAATCAGTGAGACCCTTGGCACAGAGATAAAAGAGTTAAAAAAATAGAATCAATCAAACAGGAAGAGTGAAGTAAAAAAGATTGGAAACATCCTTGATGTAATGAACAGCAGGCTGGAAGAAACACAAGAATGAATTAATGACAGAAGACAAAGTATAGGAAAAGTACGAAGATGAACAAAAGAATAAAAAAATTATGGACCACAAGAATAGACTTCGGGAAATCAGTGACTCCATCAAATGTAATAACATTCTTTTTATAGGAGTCCCAGAAGAAGAAAGGAGAAAAGGAGGCAGAAAATTTATTTGAAAAAAGACTAGATGAGGGGCACCTCGGTGGCTCAGTCAGTTAAGTGTCCAACTCTTGGTTTTGGCTCAGATCATGATCTCACAGTCATGAGACCAAGCCCCACATCCTGCTCTGTGCTGAGCATGGAGTCTGCTTCAGATTCTCTCTCTCTCCTTCTCCCTGTACTCCTCCCCCTGCTCACTTGTGGGCTCACTCTCCCTAAAATAAATAAATAAAATAAAATAAAATAAAAAGGAAAAAAAAGTAGCTGAAAACTTCCCTAATCTGGGGAAGGAAACAGATATCCAGATCCAGGAAGCTCAGAGTAATCCCATCCAAATCAACAAAAGCAGGCCAACACCAAGATACATTGTTATTAAATTTGAAAATATACTGATAAAGAATCTTAAAAGCAGCAATATAAAAGAAAGCCATAACTTACAAAGGAAAACCAATAACACTACTTGTAGATTTCTCAACAGAATCTTGGCAAACCAGAAGGGAATGGCATGATATATTGAAAGTGTAGAATGGAAGGGCACCTGGCTGGCTCAGTTGGTGGAGCATGTGACTCTTGATCTTCTTGGGGTCATGAGTTTGAGCCCCACATGGGGTACAAAGATTACTTAAATAAAAAAAACTAAAAAAAAGTGAAGAATGGAAAAAAATCTGCAGCCAAGAATACTCTATCCAGCAAGGCTATCGTTCAGGAAGAAGAAAAGATAAAGAGCTTCCCACACAAACAAAAATTAAAGTTAGTGACCACTAAACAAGCCCCACAAGAAATATTATAGGAGACTTTTTTTTAGTGCAAAAGAGAGCAAATGTGATAAACACAAGGAAGTTTAGAGAAAATCTCCAAAAACAAAAAAAGAAGTAATAAAATGGTAATAAATACATTTCTATCAATAATTACGTTGAATGTAAATTGACCAAACACTCCAATCAAAAGACATAGCATGTCAGAATGGATTTTTAAAAAGACCCATATATGCTGCCTATAAGAGACTCATTTTAAATCTAAAGACACCTGCAGATTGAAAGTGAGGGGATGGAAAAACATTTATTATGCAAATGGATGTCGAAAAGAAAACTTCTATCAGACAAACTAGACTTTAAAACAAACCTGTAGCAAGACACAAAGAAGGGCACTATATAATCACAAGGGACCAATCCAACAAGAAGATCTAACAATTTTAAATATTTACACACCTAAAATGAGAGCACCCAAGTATTTTAAAAAATAATAATAACAAACATAAAGGAGCAATCAATAATAATACAATAATAGTAGAGGACTTTAATACCCCACTTACATCAATGGACAGATCATCTAAATGGAAAGTTAACATGAAAACAATGGCTTTAAATGACACATTGGACCAGATGGAGTTAAAAGATGTATTCAGAACATTCCATCCTAAAACAGAAGAATACACATTCTTCTCAAGTACACTTGGGACATTCTCCAGAATAGGTCACATGTTAGGGAACCAAACAGGCCTCAACAAATAAAAAAAGGATTGAAGTTGTACCATGCACCTTTTCTGACACAATGCTATGAAACCAGAACTCAACCATCAGAAAAAAATTTGGAAAGACCACAAATACATGAAGGTTAAATAACATGTTACTAAACAATGAATGAATCAACCAGGAAATCAAAGAAGAAATTAAAAAAAAACCCACATGGAACCAAATGAAAATGAAAATACGATGGTCCAAAACCTTTAGGTTGCAGCAAAAGCAGTTCTAAGAGGGAAATATAGCAAAACAAATCTACCTCAAGAAGCAAGAAAAATCTTAAGTAAACAAACTAACCTTACACTTACGGGAGCTAGGAAAAGAACAACAAATAAAGCCTAAAGCCAGCAGAAGGAAGCAAGTAAAATTTAGAACAGAAATATATGATATAGAAACAAGGGAAAAAAACACAATAGAACATATGAATGGAACCAGGAGCTGGTTCTTTGAAGAAATTAATAAAATTGATAAACCTCAAGCCACACTTATCAAATATATAAAAGAAAGGACACAAATAATTAAAATCATAAATTAGAGAAGAGAAATAACCAATGCCACATGAATACAAACAATTATAAGGGGATATTATGAAAAACTATATGCCAAAAATTGGACAACTTGCAACAATGAATAAATTCCTAGAGACATATAAACTATGAAAACTGAAACAGAAAGAAATAGAACTCTTGAACAGACATAACCAGAAAATAAATTAAGTCAATGAAGATGTCAGAGGATCAGGGGTACCCTAAGGTTGTCTCATCCCTTGTGTTTGAGTTGTGTTGGTAGTTATCAAATCATTCCAAACAACCAAAAAATCAATCAGAAGTCTGAGAGAACAAAAACTGTAAGTCTACAAGTAGAAAAACAACCACCTTTTGAAATGGGGGAGGTGTAGAGGGTTGAATTGGGGGAGATATAGCTATGGATACAGCGGGAGGGAGGGAGCCTGTAAATGGAGGCTGCTGGAAAGTATTATAAGCAGCAGAGCACGAAATCTGGACTTCAAGATGTCTGCTACACTGAGGCACGTGCCTGGCTTAAAGGTGCTCAGGTGGGGAAGTGGGGTGGAAACCCAGGTGTGACACCATGGTCTGAAGATCACCAGGGTTGCAAGAAGAATGGGTGATGCCAACATGCTGCACTGTTCCCAGGCATAGGAGTGTGGAAGCCAACTGAGTATAGCAGGTGTTGGTGCCAGCTTTCTGCTCTGTTTTGCCATAAACTGAGAACCACTGTGTGGTCATGCAGCTGATTTCCTGGGATGGGCCAGCAAATGGCAAAAGTGTGGTGACACTCTCCCCAGGGAGGAAAAGCACAGGTACGTGCTGCTGCAGTCCCTAAAATTTGGAGTTTCGAAACTCAGTCACATGCCTGAGATTAAAAGGCCTGGACATAGGCAGGGTGAACGTAGGGTTTTGAGGGTAACTGGGGACATGAGTGATTGATTGTTCTTCTGTAAGGGCTCACTGAGGAGTGGGAGGTGTGAACTTTCAGCTCTGGGGCTAGAGAGTGGGACACCTCCACATTCATCCCACCCAGCAGCACTGAAAGCCTTCAGGGGACAAAACAACACCACATAGTGGAAGCTGGAGCTACTTACACCAAGCCCTGCCCCACTGTGCCCTGGAGGCATATTTCCACTAGGGTAAGTTCACCTGAGAAACAGTCTCCCATAAGACCAGCACAAACAACCCACTTGCGCCAAATTTACTGATCATAGAAAGCTGCAAAGCCTCAGCTGTAGGAGAAAATAAGATACAGCTTCTTTTTTGCTTTTATTCCTTATTTTTTATTATTATTTTTCAATTGTTTTCTAATTTTTTCAATTCCTTTCTTAAAATTTTGACTAAATTTTCTTAATTTTTATTTTTATATACATATATATACATATATATATGTATATATATATATATGATTTTTTCTTTACTTTCATTTTATTCATTTATTTATTGGGGGAATGAAGATTTTTAAATTTATTTATTTATTTTAGGGGGGATGGCAGACGGGGCAGGGGAGAGCCTTAAGCAGACTCCACACTGAGCATAGAGCCTGATGTGGGACTTGACCTCACAACCCTGAGATCATTACCTGAGCCAAAACCAAGAGTCAAATGCTATACTGACTGTGCCACCCAGGCACCCCATGATGAAAATGTTTTTAACAAGCAGAACAAAACACACACAGGATCTAGTTTTGAGGGGCTTGTTTTTTGTTTTTCTTTGTTGTTTTGTTTTGTTTTTTCTTCCTTCTTTTTTTTTTTTTTGGAAAAAAATATGAGACAGAGAAATTCACTCCCAAAAGAAAAAAAAAAGGGGGAAGTATAACTCAAGGCCAGGGATTTAATCAATACAGATACAAGCAAGATGTTTGAACTAGAATTTAAAACAACACTTATAAGAATACTAGCTGTGTTTGAAAAAAGCATAGAAGACACTAAAGAATCCCTTACTGCAGAGTAAAAGAACTAAAATCTAATCAGGCCAAAGTTAAAAATGCTAAAACCAAGATGCAATCCCAAATGGATGCATAAAAACAAGGATGCACGAAGTAGAGGAGTGAATCAGTGATACATAAGAGAAAACTATGGAAAATAACAAAGCTGAAAAGAAGGAGAAAAAAGTAATGGGCCATGAAGGTAGACATAGGGAACTTAACAACTTCTTAACACATAATAACATTCATATCATAGGAGCCCCAGAGGAGAAAGACAGAGATAAAGGGGCAGAAGGTTTATTCATACAAATTATAGCTGAAAAAATTCCTAATCTGGGGAAGGACACAGACATCTAAATCCAAGGAGCAGAGAGCACTCCCATTAAATTCAGCAAAAGTCAACCGTTGCCAAGACATATCAGTCAAATTCACAAAATACACAGACAAGGAAAGACTCCTGAAAGCTGCAAGGGAAAATAGTCCTTACCTACAAGGGAGGAGAAATTAGATATGCATCAGATTTGTCCACAGAAACTTGGCAGGCCAAAAAGAAGTAGCAGGAAATATTCAACATGCTGAATGGAAAATGTATGCACCCAGGAATTCTTTATCCAGCAAGACTGCCATTCAGCATAAGAGAGATAAAGAGTTTCCCAGACAAACAAAAAGTAAAGGACTTCATGACCAGCAAACCAGCCCTGCAAGAAATTTTAAGGGGGATTCTTTGAATGCAGGAATAAAAGACCAAAAGCAACAAAAACTAGAGAGGACCAGAAAACATCACCAGAAACACCAACTCTACAGGTAACACAATGGCACTAAATTCATATCTTTCAATAATCACTCTGAATGTAAATGGACTAAATGTTCCACACAAAAGACATAGGGTATCAGAATGGATAAAAAAAAAAAAAAAATAGATCCATCTATATGCTGCTTACAAGAGACTCACTTGCAGACTGAAAGTAAGGGGATAGAGATCTATCTATCATGCTAATGAATGCTAAAAGAAAGCTGAAATAGCCATCCTTATATCAGACAAACTATATTTTAAAACAAAGACTGTAACCAGAGATGAAGAAGGGCATTATATTGTAATCAAAGGGTCTATCCATCAAGAAGATCTAACAGTTGTAAATATCTATGCCCCCAACTTAGGAACACCCAAATATATAAATCAATTAATAACAAATATAAAGAAACTTATTAATAATAATACAATAATAGTTGGGCATTGAACATCCCACTTACAACAATGGACAGATCATCTAAGCAGAAAATCAACAAGGGAACAATGGCTTCGAATGACACACTGGACCAGATGGATTTAACAGATATATTCAGAGCATTTCATCCTAAAGCAGCAGAATACACATTCTTTTCCAGTGAACATGGAACATTCTCCAGAATAGATCACATACTGTGTCACAAATCAGCCCTCAACAAGTACAAAAAGATCAAGATCATACCATGCATATTTTCAGACCACAATGCTATGCAACTTGAAGTCAACCACAAGAAAACATTTGAAAAGACCACAAGTACATGGAGGGTAAAGAACATCCTACTAAAGAATGAATGGGTTGACCAGGAAATTAAAGAAGAAATAAAAAATACATGGAAGCACATGAAAACACAACAGTCCAAAGCTTTGAGATGAACCAAAGGCAGTTCTCAGAGGGAAGTGTATTGCCATTCAAGCAGCAAGAAAAGTCTCAAACACACAAATAAGCTTATACCTAAAGGAGCTAGAAAAGGAACAGCAAATAAAGCCTAAAGCCAGTAGAAAGGAAATAATAAATATTAAAGCAGAAATAAATGATATAGAAACAAATAAACAAAAAACCACAGTAGAACAGATTAATGAAACTAAGAGCTGGTTTTTCAAATGAATTAATGAAATTGATAATCCCCTAACCAGACTTATCAAAAAGAAAAGAGAAAAGACCCAATAGATAAAATCATGAATGAAAGAGGAGAAATCACAAGCAACACCACAGAAATGCAAGCAATTCTAAGAGAATATTATGAAAAATTTTATGTCGGCAAATGGGGCAACCTGGAAGAAATGGTCAAATTTCTAGAGACTTAAGAAGAGCAAAACTGAAACAGGAAGAAATAGAAAATTTGAGCAGACCCATAACCAGCAAAGAAGTTGAATCAGTAATCAAAAATCTCCCAACAAATAAAAGTTCTGGGCCTGATGGCTTCCCTGCGGAATTCTATCTGATGTTTAAAGAAGAGTTAATACCTATTCTTCATGAACTGTTCCCCCCCACAAAAAAAAAAATACAAATGGAAGGAAAACTTCCAAACTCATTTTATGAAACCAGCATTACCTTGATTCCCAGTCCAGACAAAGACCCCAACACAAAGGAGAATTATAGACCAATATCTGGGATGAGCATGGATGCAAACATTCCCAATATGAATCTAGCAAATCAAATTCAACAGTACACTAAAAGAATTATTCACCACAATCAAGTGGGATTTATTCCTGTGCTGCAATGGTTGTTGAATATTCACAAGTTAATCAACGTGATACACCACATCAATGAAAAAAAAAAAGGAGAAGAACCATATGATCCTGTCAATAAGTACAGAAACAACATTTGAAAAATATATCTGAAAAATATAAAACACTGATGAAAGTAATTGAAGAGAACACAAAGAAATGGAAAGACATTCCATGCTCATGGTTTGGAAGAACAGATATTGTAAAAATATCTATACCACCCAAAGCAATCTACACATTTAATGCAATCCCCACCCAAATACTGAGAGCATTTTTCATAGAGCTAGAACAAACAATCTTAAAATTTGTGTGGAATGACAAAAGACCCTGAATTCTGAAAGCAGCTTTAAGAAATAATAGCAAAGCTGGAGGCCTCACAATTCCTGACTTCAAGATATATTACAAAACTGCTGTAATGAAAACAGTATGGTACAGTCATAAAAATAGATACATAAAAAAATAGAACAGAGTAGAAACCTCAGAAATGGACCCACAGTTTTATGGTTGATTAATCTTCAGCAAAGCTGGAAACAATATCCAAAGAGAAGATAGTCTTCTAAAAAAAAAAAAAACATGTTGGGAAAACTGGACAGCAACATGCAAAGGAATGAAACTGGATCTTTTTCTTACACCATACACAAAAATAAATTCAAAAAGGATTAAAGACCTAAATGTAAGACCTAAAATGTTAAAAATCCTAGAGGAGAACACAGGCAGTAATGTCTTTGACATCAGCCATAGCTACTTCTTTCAAGACATGTCTCTTGAGATAAGGGAAATAAAAGAAATAAACTATTTGTACTTTATCAAAATAAAAAGCTTCTGCACAACAAAAGAAAAAAATCCATAAAAGTAAAAGGCAACCTATGAAATGAGGGAAGATATTTGTAAAAGGCATATCTGATAAAGGGTTAGGATCCAAAATATAGAAAGAACTTATAAAACCCAACACCCAAAAATGAATAAGCCAATTAATAACTGGGCAGAAGAAATGGAAAGACATTTTTCCAAAGAAGACAACCAGAACACTGCAACAAAAACTTATGATGTACTATATGCCAGGTAACTGAACATAAAAAAAAAAAGACATCCAGATGGCCAATAGACACATGAAAAGATGCTCATCACTCATCATCAGGGAAATGCAAATCAAAACTACAATGAGATATCACCTTACACCGGTAAGAATGGCTAAAATTAACAACACAAGAAACAAGAGGTGTTATCGAGGATGCAGAGAAAGGGAAACCCTCTTACACTGTTGGTGGGAGTGCAAAATGGTGCAGCCACTCTGGAAAACAGTATGGAGGTTTCTCAAAAGTTAAAAATAGAACTACCCTATGATCCAGCAATTGCAGTACTAGGTTTTATCCAAAGTAAACAAAACTACTAATTCAAAGGGATACATGCACCCCAATGTTTATAGCAGCTTTATCTACAATAGTGAAACTATGGTAACTACCCAAGTGTGCATTGACTGATGAATGTACAAAGAATAGTTGGTATGAGGGAAATTAGTGAGAGAAAAACAAATACCATATGATTTCAATTATATTTGGAATTTAAGAAACAAAATAAAGGAGCAGTCAAAAAAGGGTGAGAAGCCAACTAAGAAGTAGACTCTTAACTGTAGAGAACAAACTGTTGATTATTGGGGGACGTGGGTGAAAGGATGGGTTAAATAGGTGATGGTGATTAAGGAGTGCATTTGTTATAATGAGCATCGGGTGTTATATGTATGTTTCAATTACTACATTGTACACCTGCAACTAAAATTACACTGTATGTTAACTAACTATAATGTAAATAAAAATTCATAAAATTTATTCACATTTGAGACTGATACTGCTAACCACATTCAAGGAATCGCACAAATAGAGTATAAATGCTTCTTTTTTTAAATTTTATTTTATTATGTTATATTAGTCACCGCACATCATTAGTTTTTGATGTAGTGTTCCATGATTCATTGTTTGCGTATAACACCCAATGCTCCATGCAATACGTGCCCTCCTTAATACCCATCACTGGGCTAAGCTATACCCCCAACCCCTCCCCTCTAAAACCCTCAGTTTGTTTCTCAGAGTCCATAGTCTTTCATGGTTTGTCTCCCCCTTCGATTTCACCCCTTCATTTTTCCCTTCCTACTATCTTCTTTTATTTTTTAACATATAATGTATTATTTGTTTCAGAGGTACAGGTCTGTGATTCATCAGTCTTACAAAATTCACAGTGATCACCATATCATATGTCCTCCACAATGTCCATCACACAGCCACCCCTCCCTCCCACCCCCCACCACTCCAGCAACACTCAGTTTGTTTCCTGAGATTAAGAATTCCTCATATCAGTGAGATCATATGATACTTGTCTTTCTCTGACTGACTTATTTCATTTAGCATAATACCCTCTAGTTCTATCCACGTCATTGCAAATGGCAAGATTTTGTTTTTTTGATGGCTGCATAATATTCCATTGTATATATATACCACATCTTCTTTATCCATTCACCTGTTGATGGATATCTTGGCTCTTTCCATAGTTTGGCTATTGTGGACATTAGTGCTATAAACATTGGGGTGCACATACCCCTTCGGATCATTACATTTGTATCTTTGGGGTAAATACACAGGAGTGCAATTGCTGGGTTGTAGGTTAGCTCTATTTTCAACTTTTTTGTGGAACCTCCATACTGTTTTCCAGAGTGGCTTCACCAGCTTGCATTCCCACCAACAGTGTAGGAGGGCTCCCCTTTCTCTGCATCCTTGCTAACATCTGTTGTTTCCTGATGTGTTCATTTTAGCCATTCTGACAGGTGTGAGGTGGTATCTCATTGAGGATTTGATTTGGATTTCCCTGATGCCTAGTGATGTGGAGCAGTTTTTCATGTGTCTGTTGGCCATTTGGATGTCTTCTTAGCAGAAATGTCTGTTCATGTCTTCTGCCCATTTCTTGATTGGATTCTTTGTTCTTTGGGAGTTGAGTTTGATAAGTTCTTTATGTATTTTGGATACTAGCCCTTTTTTTTTCTTTCTTTTTTTTATTTAAATTTTTTATTGTTATGTTAATCCCCATACATTACATCATTAGTTTTAGATATAGTGTTCCATGATTCAATGTTTGTGCATAACACCCAGTGCTCCATGCAGAACGTGCCCTCTTCAATACCCATCACCAGGCTAACCCATCCTCCCACCCCCCTCCCCTCTAGAACCCTCAGTTTGTTTTTCAGAGTCCATTGTCTCTCATGGTTCTTCTCCCCTCCGATTTCCCCCCCTTCATTCTTCCCCACCTGCTGCATTCTTCTTCTTCTTTTTTTCTTTCTTAACATATATTGCATTATTTGTTTCAGAGGTACAGATCTGAGATTCAACAGTCTTGCACAATTCACAGCGCTTACCAGAACACATACCCTCCCCAGTGTCCATCACCCAGTCACCCCATCCCTCCCACCCCACCCCCCACTCCAGCAACCCTCAGTTTGTTTCCTGAGATTAAGAATTCCTCATATCAGTGAGGTCATATGATACATGTCTTTCTCTGTTTGACTTATTTCGCTCAGCATAATACCCTCCAGTTCCATCCCCATCGTTGCAAATGGCAAGATCTCATTCCTTTTGATGGCTGCATAATATTCCGTTGTATATATATACCACCTCTTCTTTATCCATTCATCTGTTGATGGACATCTTGGCTCTTTCCACAGTTTGGCTATTGTGGACATTGCTGCTATAAACATCGGGGTGCACGTACCCTTTCGGGTCCCTGCTTTTGTATCTTTGGGGTAAATACCCAGGAGTGCAATTGCTGGATCATATGGTAGCTCTATTTTCAACTTTTTGAGGAACCTCCATACTGTTTTCCAGAGTGGCTGCACCAGCTTGCATTCCCACCAACAGTGTAGGAGGGTTCCCCTTTCTCCGCATCCCCGCCAACATCTGTCATTTCCTGACTTGTTAATTTTAGCCATTCTGACTGGTGTGATGTGGTATCTCATTGAGGTTTTGATTTGGATTTCCCTGATGCCGAGCGATATTGAACACTTTTTCATGTGTCTGTTGGCTGTTTGGATGTCTTCTTTGGAAAAATGTCTGTTCATGTCTTCTGCCCATTTCTTGATTGGATTCTTTGTTCTTTTGGTGTTGAGTTTGATGAGTTCTTTATAGATTTTGGATACTAGCCCTTTATCTGATATGTCATTTGCAAATATCTTCTCCCATTCTGTCAGTTGTCTTTTGGTTTTGTTGACTGTTTCCTTTGCTTTGCAAAAGCTTTTTATCTTGATGAAGTCCCAATAGTTCATTTTTGCCCTTGCTTCCCTTGCCTTTGTTGATGTTTCTAGGAAGAAGTTGCTGCGGCTGAAGTCGAAGAGGTTGCAGCCTTTGTTCTCCTCTAGGACGTTGATGGATTCCTGTCTTTCATCCATTTGAGTCTATTTTTGTGTGTGGTATAAGGAAATGGTCCAGTTTCATTCTTCTGCATGTGGGTGTCCAATTTTCCCAACACCATTTGTTGAAGAGACTGTCTTTTTTCCATTGGACATTGTTTCCTGCTTTGTCAAAGATTAGTTGACCATAGAGTTGAGGGTCCATTTCTGGGCTCTCTATTCTGTTCCATTGATCTATGTGTCTCTTTTTGTTCCAGTACCATACTCTCTTGATGATTAGAGCTTTGTAATAGAGCTTGAAGTCCAGAATTGAGATTCCACCAGCTTTGCTTTTCCTTTTTCAACACTCCTCTGTCTATTTGGGGTCCTTTCTGGTTCCATACAAATTTTAGGATCATTTGTTCCATTTCTTTGAAAAAACTTGATGGTATGTTGATAGGGAATGCATTAAATGTATAGATTGCTCTAGGTAGGATTGACATCTTCACATGTGTTCTTCCAATCCATGAGCATGGAACTTTCTTCCATTTCTTTGTGTCTTCCTTAATCTCTTTCATGAGTATTCTATAGTTTTCTGAGTACAGATTTTTGCCTGTTTGGTTAGATTTATTCCTAGGTATCTTATGGTTTGGGGTGCAATTGTAAATGGGATCGACTCCTTAATTTCTCTTTCTTCTGTCTTGTTGTTGGTATATAGAAATGCAACTGATTTCTGTGCATTGATTTTATATCCTGCCACTTTACTGAATTCCTGTATGAGTTCTAGAAGTTTGGGGGTGGAGTCTTTTGGGTTTTCCACATAAAGTATCATATCATCTGCAAAGAGTGAGAGTTTAACTTCTTCTTTGCCAATTCGGATGCCTTTTATTTCTTTTTGTTGTCTGATTGCTCTGGCTAGGACTTCTAGTACTATGTTGAATAGCAGTGGTGATAGTGGACATCCCTGCCATGTTCCTGACCTTAGGGGAAAAGCTCTCAGTTTTTCCCCATTGAGAATGATATTCACTGTGGGTTTTCCATAGATGTTTTTTATGGTATTGAGGTATGTACCCTCTATCCCTACACTGTGAAGAGTTTTAATCAAGAAAGGATGGTGTACTTTGTCAAATGCTTTTTCTGCATCTATTGAGAGGATAGTGTGGTTGTTGTTCTTTCTTTTATTAATGTATTGTATCACATTGATTGATTTGCAGATGTTGAACCAACCTTGCAGCCCAGGAATAAATCCCACTTAGTCATAGTGAATTATCCTTTTAATGTACTGTTGAATCCTACTGGATAATATTTTGGTGAGAATTTTTGCATCCATGTTCATCAGAGATATTGGTCTGTAATTCTCCTTTTTGATGGGGTCTTTGTCTGGTTTGGGGATCAAAGTAATGCTGGCCTCATAAAATGAGTTTGGAAGTTTTCCGTCCATTTTTATTTTTTGGAACAGTTCCAGGTGAATAGGTATTAATTCTTCTTTAAATGTTTGGTAGACTTCCCCTGGGAAGCCATCTGGCCCTGGGCTCTTGTTTGTTGGGAGATTTTTGATTACTGCTTCAATTTCCTTAGTGGTTATAGGTCTGTACAGACTTTTTATTTCTTCCTGGTTCAGTTTTGGTAGTTGATACATCTCTAGGAATGCATCCATTTCTTCCAGATTATCTAATTTGCTGGCATACAGTTGCTCATAATATGTTCTTATAAATGTTTGTATTTCTTTGGTGTTGGTTGTGATCTCTCCTCTTTCATTCATGATTTTGTTGTTTTGGGTCATTTCTCTTTTCTTTTTGATAAGTCTGGCTAGGGGTTTATCAATCTTATTAATTCTTTCATAGAACGAGCTCCTAGTTTTGTTGATCTGTTCTACTATTCTTTTAGTTTCTCTTTCATTGATTTCTGCTCTGATCTTTATTATTTCTCTTCTCCTGCTGGGTTTAGGTTTTATTTGCTGTTCTTTCTCCAGCTCCTTTACGTGTAGGGTTAGGTTGTGTACTTGAGACCTTTCTTGTTTCTTGAGAAAGGTTTGTATTGCTCTATACTTTCCTCTTAGGACCACCTTTGCTGCATCCCAAAGATTTTGAATGGTTGTGTTTTCATTTTTATTTGTTTTCATGATTTTTTAAAAATTCTTCTTTAGTTATCTCATTGACCCATTCATTCTTTAGTAGGATGCTCTTTAACCTCCATGTATTTGAGTTCTTTCTGACTTTCCTCTTGTGATTGAGTTCTAGTTTCAAAGCATTGTGGTCCTAAAATATTCAGGGAATGATCCCAATTCTTTGGTACCAGTTGAGACCTGATTTGTGATCCAGGATGTGATCTATTGTGGAGAATGTTCCATGGGCACTAGAGAAGAATGTGTATTCCGTTGCTTTGGGATGGAATGTTCTGAATATATCTGTGAAGTCCATCTGGTCCAGTGTGTCATTTAAAGCCTTTATTTCCTTGTTGATCTTTTGCTTAGATGATCTGTTCATTTCAGGAAGGGGGGTCTTAAAGTCCCCTACTATTATTTTATTGTTGTGGATGTGTTTCTTTGCTTTTGTTATTAATTGCCTTATATAATTGGCTGTTCCCATGTTAGGGGCATAGATATTTACAATTGTTAGATCTTCTTGTTGGATAGACCCTTTAAGTACGATATAGTGTCCTTCCTCATCTCTTATTATAGTCTTTGGTTTAAAATCTAATTTGCCTGATATAAGGATTGCCACCCCAGCTTTCTTTTGATGTCCATTAGCATGGTAAATGGTTTTCCACCCCCTCTCTCTAAATCTGGAGGTGTCTTTGGGTCTGAAATGAGTCTCTTGCAGGCAGCATATCGATGGTTCTTGTTTTTTTATCCAATGTGATACCCTGTGTCTTTTGATTGGGTCATTTAGCCCATTTACATTCAAGGTAACTAGTGAAAGATATGAATTTAGTGCCATTGTATTGCCTGTAAGGTGACTCTTATGGTATATTGTCTCTATTCCTTTCTGGTCTATGACACTTTTAGGCTCACTCTTTGCTTAGAGGACCCCTTTGATTATTTCTTGTAAGGCTGTTTTGGTGTTTGCAAATTCTTTTAATTTTTGTTTGTCCTGGAAGCTTTTTATCTCTCTTATTTTCAATGAAAGCCTAGCTGGGTATTGTATTCTTGGCTGTATATTTTTCTTATTTATTGCTCTGAATATACCATGCAAGTCCTTTCTGGCCTGCCAGGTCTCTGTGGATACCTCTGCAGCCAATCTAATGTTTCTACCATTGTATGTTACCGACCTCTTGTCCTGAGCTGCTTTCAGGATTTTCTCTTTGTCTCTGAGACTTGTAAGTTTTACTATCAGATGTCAGGGTGTTGACCTATTTTTATTGATTTTGAGGGGGGTTTCTCTGTGCCTCCTGGATTTTGATGCCTGTTTCCTTCCTCAAATTAGGGAAGTTCTCTGCTATAATTTGCTCCAATATACCTTCTGCTCTCCTCTCTCTTTCTTCTTCTTCTGGGATCCCAATTATTCTAATATTGTTTCATCTTATGGTATCACTTATCTCTCGAATTCTGCCCTCATGATCCAGTAGTTGTTTATCTCTCTTTTTTTCTCAGCTGCTTCTTTATTCTCCATCATTTGGTCTTCTATATCACTAATTCTCTCTTCCGCCTCATTCATCCTAGCAGTTAGAGCCTCCATTTTTTATTGCACCTCATTAATAGCCTTTTTGATTTCGACTTGGTTAGATTTTAGTTCTTTTATTTCTCCAGAAAGGGATTCTCTAGTATCTTCTCTGCTTTTTTCAATCCCAACTAGTATCTTTATAATCGTCATTCTGAACTCTAGTTCCGACATCTTACTAATGTCCATATTAATTAGGTCCCTGGCAGTCGGTACTGCCTCTTGTTCTTTTTTTTTGAAGTGAGTTTTTCCATCTTGTCATTTTGTCCAGAGGAGAATAGATGAATGAGAGAACAAAATGCTAACAAGGTAACAACGACCCCAGAAAAATATACACTAAACAAATCAGAAGAGACCCGAAACCAGGGGGAAAAGTAAGGGAAAGAAAGAAAAAGAAAAGAATATGATAAAATATGATCAGGCTGGTGAATAGATCAATGTCACACACTAGATTTTGGGTGTATTTTGGTCTGTTACAAGAAACTGCCTTGCAAAATTTTAAAGAAAGAAAAACTTATATATGTAGAAAAATAAGGGTAAATATGATGAAGGGATGGAATATGTAAAGATGAAAAGTATAAAAGATTTTTTAAAAGGAATTGATAAGAAATTGCTGAAAAAAGAAAGAAGAGAAATTAAAAAAGAACAAAAAGGAAAGGGAGAAAATGTGATCAGGCAGGAGACTAGAACAAAGCCATACACTAGAGATTTAGGGTGTATTTTGGTCTGTTAGGAGAAACTGTATCCCAAAATTTTAAAGAGAGAACAACTTATATATACATAAAAAATAAGGTTAACTACAATGAAGGGATAGAATATGACTCTAAAAATGAAAAATAAAAAAGATTTTAAAAGAAAGGATTGATAAGATGTTGGTTGAAAAAGGGAACAAGAACAATTCAAAAAAATAGAAAAAATAAAGAAAATTAAAAAAATTAACTTTGAAAGACTAAAGAATCATGGGGAAAAAGCCATGAATTCTATGTGCTGTATTCCTCTAGTGCTGGAGTTCTGCCATTCTCATTGATTGGTAAACTTCGTCTTGGCTGGCTGTTCTTGCTGATCTTCTGGGGGAGGGGCCTGTTGCTGTGATTGTCAAATGCCTTTGCCCAAGGTTGAATTGCATGGCCCTTGTCAGAGGCCAGGGTAATTAATCTGCTCGGGTTTGCTTGTGGTAGCTTTTGATCCCTGAAAGCTTTCCATACAGGTTTGGAGGGAGAGAAAGAAAATGGCAGTCTCCCGATCTCTGCCCCTGAGGAACTGAGAACTTGGGGCCCCACTCCTCAGTGAGCCCCCAGAGAAAAGCAGTCAGTCAATCACTCCTGTCTCTCCAGTCTCCGGCCGCACTCTGTGCTTACCCAGCCTGTGACCGAGCATTTCTATCTTTGGCACACAACACTGTTTGGGGTCTCCAAACCCAGCAGATTCCTGCAGTGTGCTCTGGCGCTGCTCCTCCCAGGGGAGGAAGGGGAGTTCCCCTGGATCTGCTGCTTTTTGGGTCCCTGCTTCAAGAGTAGTGGCCTGACTGTTCCATGAATCATGGTTTATGGCAACCCAGAGCTGAGAGCCCACTCCTTGGCTCCGTCTCTGCAGCTGGCTTCCCTGTTTCAATACCTGGGAGCTCTGCCACACTCAGGCACCCCCAGTCTTTCTGTGACCCCTAGGGTCCTAAGACCACACTGTCCCAGCGTGTGTTCCAACCCCCTGCTTAGCCACTGGAGCGACATCCCTCAACAGAGCAGACTTCTAAAAGTTCCAATTTTGTGCTCTTCTGCTCTATCACTTGCCGGTAGCCAGCGCCCTCCCCTCCGCGGTCTATCTTCCCAAATATCGCCTTGGATTCACTTCTCCACACATCTTACCTTCCAGAAAGTGGTCGCTTTTTTGTTCAGAGAGTTGCTGCTATTCTTTTCTTTGATCTGTTGAGTTTGTAGGTGTTCAGAATGGTTTGATACCTATCTAGCTGAATTCCTGGTACCAGACAAAATTTAGGTCTCCTACACCTCCTCCATCTTGCTCCTCTCTCAAGTATAAATGCTTCTTTCATAGCCCTTTGGATTAAGAAAGATTAAGGAAATAGTATTTGTAACACACTTTAAGGTCATTGGAAGAAACTAACTACAGAAGCTTAATATTTAGGCCTATCACCCTTATAAATGCAACAAATATCAAGAAAAAAATGATGGTGTATAAGAAGATATCTATTTATCTAGGGATTATGTATCACATTTAATGTGTTGGTATATACTTTTGCAGCAACTTCTGTACTCCCTCCTTTTCTTTTCCTATGTTTCTTCCACTATCTCCCCAATAAATATAATTGCAGACTTTAAGGATCTTAAAGTGATTTATCTCTATTAATGAATGGATTGGCTGCTTGTTATAGGTTTCATAGCAACAACAAAAGCCACCAATGGAGAGTTTGTGTCTAAAAGCATTATTAGGGGCGCCTGGGTGGCTCAGTCGTTAAGCGTCTGCCTTCGGCTCAGGTCATGATCCCAGGGTCCTGGGATCGAGCCCCGCATCAGGCTCCCTGCTCCGCGGGAAGCCTGCTTCTCCCTCTCCCGCTCCCCCTGCTTGTATTCCCTCTCTCGCTGTGTCTCTCTCTGTCAACTAAATAAATAAAATCTTTAAAAAAAATAAAATAAAATAAAAGCATTATTAATAATGATTTCAGAAAATGGGGAGTTTATGAGTTAAAATAAAAAAAACCCTCAATTTCTCTTATAAATAAATGGTTTGTGAATGTGGAAGTCATTAATTTGCTAATTTGCATGTTAAGTTTTAATCAGATCCTGCAAAAGAGATTTAGGTATATTAGAATCAAAGGCTCTGGACAATGAGCATTAAGAAGAAGCCTACTGTCACAAAAACATGCATTCCAACACTTTCCACTCCATGGAAAAGTAGGTATCAGATATTTACTATGAATACAACTCTGTTGAAGAGGCAACAGAAGTTAAAGATATAGGCAATGCCCTCCTGGGGATTACAGCCTGATGGGGAACATGGAGAGGTAACTTACATCTACTATATTATTTGACAAGGAAAACTAACTTGTGAGGCAGGGAATGTTATTCTCATTTCACAGATAAGGGAACTCAGGTTCAGAGAACTTAGGCATCTTGTCCAAAGTCACACAGCTGGGACATGGCAAGGTCAGTATTCAAACTCATTTTTTGGATTTTGATTGTTAAAATCTATGTATTTATTTATACAACACAGAGGGCAAGGTAAAAAAAAAACAGTTTAGTAGTAAAATTCATATAACATACTTTAAGTGCAATAGGAATTCAGAGAAAAGTGTTCTGATTTCAAGTTTTGTCTAAATCAGTCCATGTTTTCTGCATGAAGGATATGGTTCCTCAGGTAGTTCTTGTAAATTGTTTAAATAGATTTTAAAAGGGAATGAATAAGCCTGTCTCTGAATCTGTTTCTTCATTTGTAAAACAGGGATGATGTTATCCCCTTCCCCCTGTATCATTGCTATGGTTTAAAAAGGTGACATGTAAAAGCTTTTGGTAAATTAAAAAGCAGTTAGGGACTGGTTGGGCTTGTGAAAGGATCGACATGCCTTTGGCTAAAGATTTACTACACCTGTCCTTGGAAGAGGAAAAGAAAAAAACATAAAAAGAAAGGCAAGCTCAAAGCCCCAATTCCTATTTTATAGATATAAAATGTCCAGGTCGCTACAAAATTACCAGTTTTCAGCCATGATCAAATAGTGATTCTTTGTGTAGGCTGTTCAACAATGTTGTGCCAGCCAACAGGAGGAAAGGCCAGACTCACAGAAGGATGTTCATTTAGAAGAAAGCAACACTAATGATCCACACAACCTCGTAAATTTGTGTTATATGGCAGAAAGCCTTATCAGTTCAATAATTCCAGTTAATCTACCAAGATAATGTTATTTTGTAAGGTATACAACAATGATCTCCTATATTTTGTGTCAGTTTTTCAATAACATTTAGGTTATGGGAAAAAAAGCATTAAACAATGTAAATTGTTCTTAATACTTACTAAAGTATGAAAGTGTAAGTGCATGTGATTGATGTGTTTACACAGAGTTGACAGTGAGGATATGGTTTTAAGGATGGACAACTCCCCTACTAAAATCTCAGGGCAAAGAGGGCCCTCAAAGATCATCTGATCTAACTCCCATCTGAAGTTTGTTAAAAAGGAATCTGGAGCAGAAAATGGTCTGGTGTCTCCTAACAGAACTTATCTATCTTTATATAGTTATTTATCTCCCAAATTCTGTTAATTTTAGACAATAGTGCCACAGATTTTTTTCATTATTCTTACAAATTGACTTGAATTCAACTTTTCTTTTACTTTTAAAGTTTTTAATAATGTTGATTGAAATAAAAGTATTATATTTATTTCAATGCAAACTCTTTCTTTTTCTTCTAATTACTACATTTCAACAATATGGCAACTGGAAGATTAGAAGGCAACTTGCTTAGTTCTGCTTATTGTTTCTGAATTATACTCCTAAAAGCAGAGTCCAGGTTCTTTGCATTCCTAAATAAAAAACCCTAACTATTCTGGGAAGATGTTTTAACCCAAAGTACAAAAAAAAAAAAAAAAAAAAATGAGAGAAGAGCCACAGATTTATCTTTTGGCTCACTTATTCTGGATGTCAATTTCTACCTAGATGCTACTTTATCTCAGGGAAGGTCATGCCACTAACTTGAATCAGGTTGGACTTTATAGTAGGTAATTATTACAAGGCAGTCTTCAGTATATATGGCTTAATTCCAAGGGTAAAGTTAGTTTTCTGTAACTCTAAACATACTTTCCCGCCAAACCTGGGGGCATCACAATGCCTGACTTCAAGCTATATTACAAAGCTGTGATCATCAAGACAGCATGGTCCTAGCACAAAAAGATACCCATAGATCAATGGAACAGAATAGAGAGTACAGAAATTGACCCTCAACTCTATGGCCAACTAATCTTCAACGAAGCAAGAAAGAATATCCAATGGAAGAAAGACAGTCTCTTCAATAAATGGTGCTCGGAAAATTGGACAGCCACATGCAGAAGAATGAAACTGGACCATTCTCTTACACCATACACAAAGATAAACTCAAAATGGATGAAAGATCTAAATGGGAGACAGGACTCCATTAAAATCCCAGAGGAGAACACAGGCAGCAACCTCTCCGACCTCAGCTGCAGCAACTTCTTGCAAGACACATCTCTGAAGGCACAGGAAACTAAAGCAAAAATGAACTATTGGAACTTCATCAAGATAAAAAACTTCTGCATGGAAAATGATACAGTCAACAAACTAAAAGGCAACCTACAGAATGGGAGAAGATATTTGCAAGTGTCACAACAGATCAAGGGCTGGTATCCAAGATCTAAAAAGAGCTTCTCAAACTCAACACCCAAAAACCAAATAATACAGTCAAGAAATGGGCAGAAGACATGAACAGACATTTCTCCAAAGAAGACATCCAAATGGCCAAAAGAGACAAGAAAAAATGCTCCACATCACTTGGCATCAGGGAAGTGCAAATCAAAACCACATTGAGATACCACCTTACACCAGGTAGAATGGCAAAAATTAACAAGACAAGAAACAACAAATGATGGCAAGGGTGCGGAGAAAGGGGAACCTTCCTACACTCTTGGTGGGAATGCAAGCTGGTACAGTCATTCTAGAAAACAGTATGGAGGTTCCTCAAGAAGTTAAAAAATAGAGCTACCCTATGACCCAGCAATTGCACTACTGCGTATTCACCCCAAAGATACAGATGTAGTGAAATGAAGGGGCACCTGCACCCTAATGTTCATAGCAGCAATGTCCACAATAGCTAAACTGTGGAAGGAGGTGAGATGTCCTTTGACAGATGAATGCATAAAGAAGATGTGGTACATATATATAATGGAATATTACTCAACCATCAGAAAGGATGAATACCTGCCATTTACTCGACATGGGTAGAACTGGAGTTTATTATGCTAAGTGAAATAAGTCATTCGGAGAAAGACAATTATCTTACAGTTTCGTATATGGAATATAAGAAACAGTGCAAAGGATCATAGGGAAGGGAGGGAAAACTGAATGGGAAGAAATCAGAGAGGGAGAAAAACCATAGAAGACTCTTAACCGAGGAAACAAACCGAGGGTTGCTGGAGGGGAGGTGAGTGGCAGTACGGGGTAATTGGGTGATGGGCATTAAGGAGGGCACGTGATGTGATGAGTACTGGGTGTTATACACAACTGATGAATTATTGAACACTACCTCTGAAACTAATGATGTATTATATGTTGTCTAATTGAATTTAAATTAAAAAAAGAAACATTTTCCAAGGAAACAACAATATTATAATGATCGTTAACCAAAACATTAAATAATCATCTTTAGATGAGAAAATACAAGTGACATTTCTTTTCTTCCTTATATGCTTCTCTGTTTTCCAATTTTTCTACAGTAAGCATTATTACATATATAATTCTTAAAAAATAATTTATTGAGGTAAAATTCACATAACAAACAGTAACCATTTTAAAGTTGAATAATTAAATGTCATTTAGTAAACTCACAATGTTGTCCAACCACCTCTCTCTAGTTGGAAAATATTCCCATCCCTCCAAGGTAAAACCACTTACTTAGGAAGCAGATTCTCTTCCCTTAACCCTTGGCAACAACCAAGTGTAGTTCTGTTGCTATGGATTTATGTATACTGAATATTTCATGTATACCCCGAATATTTCATATATATAGAATCATACAATTTGTCTGACTTATTTCACTTAGCATAATGTTTTGAGATTCATCCACATTGTAGCATGTATGTATCAGTACTTCATTTCCTTTAATGGTTAAATAATATTCATTTTTTATCCATTCATCCCTTGATGAACATTTTGGCTGTTGCCATCTTTTGGCTATTGTGAATAATGCAGCAACAAGCATGTGTGACATGCACTTCTTTGAGTACATGTTTTCAATTCTTTTGGATTATATACATAAGACTAGAAATGTGAGGCCATATGGTAATTCTATGTTTAATTATTTGAGGAACTGCCAAAGTTTCCTACAGTGAGTGAATCATTTTGCATTTCCACCAGCAAAGTTTTTCCATATCCTCACCAACACTGGTTATTTTCATTTTTTTAATACAGTGTAGTTTCATTTTTTTTAATTTTTAAACTGTTTATTTTAATTCCAGTTAGTTAATATACAGTGTTATATTAGCTTCAGGTGTACAACATAGTAATTCAACACTTCCTGTGCTCATCAGGACAAATGAACTCCTTAATCCCTATCACCTATTTAACCCATCCTCTCACTCCCTCTCCCCTCTGGTAAACATCAGTTTATTCTTTATAATTAAGAGTCTGTTTCTTGATTTGTCTCTCCTCTCTCTCTTATTTCTTTCCCCTTTGCTTTTTGTTTTGTTTCCTAAATCCACAAATGAGTGAAATCATGTGGTATTTGTCTTTCTCTGGCTTATTTCACTTAACATTATACCCTCTAGGTCCATCCATGTTGTTGCAAATGACAATAATTTTTAAGGCTGAGTGATATTTCAGTGTGTGTGTGTGTGTGTGTGTGTGTGTGTGTGACATCTTTATCCTTTCATCTATCAGTGGACACTTGGGCTGCTCCCATATCTTGGCTATTGTATGTGGCCTCCTTAAACCTATCACCAGGCTAACACATCGCCCCACCCCCACCCCTCTAAAACCCTCAGTTTGTTTCTCAGAGTCCATAGTCTCTCATGGTTCATCGCTCCCTCCGATTTACCCCCATTCATTTTTCCCTTTCTTCTAATGTCCGCCATGCTATTCCTTATGTTCCACAAATAAGTGAAACCATATGAAAAATGACTTTATCTGCTTGACTTATTTCACTTAGCATAATCTCCTCCAGTCCCATCCATGTTGATGTAAAAGTTGGGTATTCATCCTTTCTGATGGCTGAGTAATATTCCATTGTATATATGAACCACATCTTTTTTATTCATTCATCTGTTGAAGGGCATCTCGGCTGTTTCCACAGTTTGGCTATTACAGACATTGCTGCTATGAACATGGGGGGGCATAGGGCCCTTCTTTTCACTACATCTGTGTCTTTGAGGTAAATACCCAGGAGTGCAATTGCTGGGTCATAGGGTAGCTCTATTTTTAATTTTCTGAGACACCTCCACACTGTTTTTCAAATTGGCTGTACTACCTTGCATTCCCACCAACAGTGTAAGAGGGTTCTCCTTTCTCCACAACTTCCCCAACATTTGTTGTTTCTTGCTTTGTCAATTTTTGCCATTTTAACTGGTGTAAGGTGGTATCTCAGTGTGGTTTTGATTTGAATTTCCCTGATGGCTAATGATGATGAACATTTTTTTCATGTGTCTGTTAGTCATCTGTATGTCTTCTTTGGAGAAGTGTCTGTTCATCTCTTCTGCCCATTTTTTGACTTGATGATTTGTTTTTTGGGTGTTGAGTTGGAGAAGTTCTTTGTAGATCTTGGATACCAGCCCTTTATCTCTAGTGTCATTTGCAAATACCTTCTCCCATTCTGTGGGTTGCCTCTTTGTTTTGTTGACTGTTTCCTTTGCTGTGCAGAAGATTTTTATCTTAACAAAGTCCCAAAAGTTCATTTTTGCTTTTGTTTCACTAGCCTTTGGAAATGTATCTTGAAAGAAGTTGCTGTGGCTGATGTCAAAGAGGTTACTGCCTATGTTCTCCTCCAGGATTTTGATGGATTCCTGTCTCACATTGAGGTCTTTCAACCATTTTGAGTTTATCTTTGTGTGGTGTTAGAGAATGGTCGAGTTTCATTCTTCTGCATGTGGCTGTCCAATTTTCCCAGCACCATTTATTGAAGAGACTGTCTTTTTTCCATTGTATATTTTTTCCTGCTTTGTCGAAGATTAGTTGACCATAGAGTTGAGGGTCCATATCTGGGCTCTCTATTCTGTTCCATTGGTCTATATATCTGTTTTTGTGCCAGTACCATGCTGTCTTGGTGATCACTGCTTTGTAATATAGCTTGAAATCGGGCAACTTGATGCCCCCAGCTTTCTTTTTCTTTTTCAACATTTGCTAGGCGATTCAGGGTCTTTTTTGATTCCATACAAATTTTAGGATTGTTTGTTCCAGCACTTTGAAAAATGTCATTGGAGTTTTTTGCTCAGGATGGTGTTGAAGGTATAGATTGCTCTGCGTAGCATACACATTTTAACAATGTTTATTCTTCTGATTCATGAGCATGGAAAGTTTTTCTATCTTTTTGTGTCTTCTTCAATTTCTTTCATGAGTGTTCTGTAGTTGCTAGAGTATAGATCCTTTACCTCTTTGGTTAGGTTTATTCCGAGGTATCTTACGGTTTTTGGTGCTATTGTAAATGGAATGGTTTCTCTAATTTCTCTTTCTACAATTGCATTGTGAGTGTATAAGAAAGCAACTGATTTCTGTGCATTGATTTTGTACCCTGCCCCATTACTGAATTGCTGTATGAGTTCTAGTAATTTGGGGGTGGAGTCTTTTGGGTTTTCCACATAAAGTATCATGTCATCTGTGAAAAGAGAGAGTTTGACTTCTTCTTTGCCAATTTGAATACCTTTTATTTCTTTTTGTTGTCTGATTGCTGTTGCCAGGACTTCTAGTACTATGTTGAACAATAGTGGTGAGAGTGGGTATCCTTGACGTGTTCCTGATCTTAAGGGAAAGGCTCTCTGCTTTTCCCCATTGAGGATGATATTCACTGTGGGTTTTTCATAGATGGATTTTATGAGCTTGAGGAATGTTCCTTCTATCCCTACACTCTGAAGGGTTTTAATCAGCAAAGGATGCTGTATTTTGTCTAATGCTTTTTCTGCATCAATTGAGTGGACCATATGGTTCTTCTCTCTCCTCTTATTAATATGTTTTATCACATTGACTGACTTGCGAATGTTACATCCCAGGGATAAATCCCACTTGGTCCTGGTGGATGATCCTTTTAATGTATTGTTGGATCCTATTAGCTAGGCTTTTGTGAGGATTTTGGAATCCATATTCATCAGGGATATGGGTCTGAAATTCTCCTTTTTGATGGGGTCTTTGCCTTGTTTGAGGATTAAGGTAATGCTGGCCTCATAGAATGAGTCTGGAAGTTTTCTTTCTGCTTCTATTTTTTGAAACAGCTTCAGGAGAATAGGTATTATTTCTTCTTTGAATGTTTGGTAGAATTTCCCAGGGAATCCATCAAGCCCTGGACTCTTGTTTTTTAGGAGGTTTTTGATCACCGCTTCAATCTCTTTACTGGTTATTGGCCTATTCAAGTTGTCAATTTCTTCCTGTTTCAGTCCTGGGAGTTTATAGATTTCCAGGAAGGCATCCATTTCATCCATTCGTCAGCTTATTGGCATATGGTTGTTGATAATAATTTCTAATAATTGTTTGTATTTCCTTGGTGTTAGTCGTGATCTCTCCCCTTTATTCATAATTTTATTAATTTGGGTCCTTTCTCTTTTCTTTTGGATAAGTGTGGCCAGTGGTTTATCGATCTTATTAATTCTTTCAGAGAACCAACTTCTAGTTTCATTGATCTGATCTACTGTGTTTCTGGTTTCTCATTCATTGATCTCTGCTCTAATCTTAATTATTTCTCTTCTAATGCATGGCTTAGGCATCGTTTGTTGCTTTTTCTCTAGTTCTTTAAGGTGTAGAGTTAGGTGATGAAATCGGGATTTTTCTATTTTTTTTTTGAGTGAGGCTTAGATGGCTGTGTATTTCCCCCTTAGGACCGCCCTTGCAGTATCCCATAGGTTTTGGACCGATGTGTTTTCATTCTCATTGGTTTCCATTAATTGTTTAAGTTCTTCTTTGGTTTCTTGTTTGACCCAACATTCTTGAACAAAGTGGTCTTTAACTTCCAAGTGTTTCAATTTCTTCCAATTTTTTTCCTGTGATTGAGTTCCAGTTTTAAAACATTATGGTCTGAGAATATGCAGGGAATAATCTCAATCTTTTGGTATCAGTTGAGACCTGATTTGTGATCCAGTGTGTGGTCTGTTCTGGAGAAAGTTCCATGTGCATTCAAGAAGAATGAGTATTCTGTTTTAGGGTGGAATTTTCTGTATATATCTTTGAGGTCCATCTGGTCCAGTGTGTCATTCAAAGCTCTTGTTTCTGTGTTGATTTTCTGCTTAGAAGATCTGTCCATTGCTGAGAGTGGAGTATTGAGGTCTCCTACGATTAACGTATTGTTATCAATATGACTCTTTATTTTGGTGAACAGTTGGCTTATGTAGGTGGCTGCTCCCATGTTGGGGACATAGATATTTACAATTATTAGATCTTCTTGTTGGATAGACCCTTTAAGAATGATATAGTGTTCTTCTGTGTCTCTAACTACAGTCTTTAGTTTAAAATCTAATCTGTCTGGGGGCGCCTGGGTGGCTCAGTCGTTAAGCGTCTGCCTTCGGCTCAGGTCATGATCCCAGGGTCCTGGGATCGAGCCCCGCATCAGGCTCCCTGCTCCGCGGGAAGCCTGCTTCTCTCTCTCCCACTCCCCCTGCTTGTGTTCCCTCTCTCGCTGTGTCTCTCTCTGTCAAATAAATAAATAAAATTTAAAAAAAAAATCTAATCTGTCTGGTATAAGAATTGCTATCCCAGCTTTCTTTTGAGGTCTGCTGGCACGGAAGATGGATCTCCATCCCTTTACTTTCAGTCTGCATGTATCTTTACGTTCAAGATGAGTCTCTTGTAGACAGTATATGGATGGGTCCTGTCTTTTTATCCAATCTGCAACCCTGTGCCATTTTATGGGAGCGTTTAGGCCATTCACGTTGAGAGTGATTATTGAAAGATATGAATTAACTGTCATCATGTTGCCTGTGAAGACATTGTTTTTGTAGATTGTCCCTGTAAATTTCTGTTGTATATCACTCTTGGGGTCTTTCTCCTTTTATAGAACCCCCCTTAATATTTCTTGCAGGGCCGGCTTAGTCGTCACATATTCTTTCAGTTTCTGCTGGTCCTGGAAGCTCTGTATATCTCCATCCATTCTAAATGACAGACTTGCCGGATAAAGTATTCTTGGCTCCATGTTCTTCTCATTTAGTACCCTGAATATGTCTTGCCAGCCCTTTCTGGCTTGCCAGATCTCTGTGGATAGGTCTGACGTTATTCTGATGTTCCTCCCTCTGTGCACAAGGAATCTCTTCCCCCTAACTGCCTTTAAGATGGTTTCCTTGGTTCTAAGATTTGCAAGTTTTACTATTACATGCCGGGGTGTTGGCCTGTTTTCTTTGATCTTGGGAGGGGTCCTCTCTGCCTCTAGGATGCGAATGTTTGTTTCATTCCCCAGATGAGGGAAGTTCTCAGCTGCAATTTGCTCAAATATATCTTCTAGTCCTCTCTCTCTCTTCATCCCCTCAGGGATTCCAGAATTCTAACATTGGAGCATTTCATGGTGTCACTTATTTCTCTGATTCTATTTTCATGGACTCTGAGTTGTTTTTCCCTGGCCTCCTCTTTTCCCTTTTTATCTATTAATTGGTCTCCTAGTTCACTAATTCGTTTTTCTGCCTTGCTTACCCTAGCTGTTAGATTACCTAGATTAGATTGGATCTCATTGATAGCATTTTTAAGTTCTGCCAGTTCAGTTTTCATTTCTGCCCTTAAAGACTCTATGTTACCATCAATTGATTTCTCCATTCTAGCTATTGTCTTCACAGTTGCTAGCCTAGATTCCGTCTCCGACATCTTTGTTATATCTGAATGCATTTGTAAATCTGTGTCTCTGAGTTTTTCCTATTGTGTGGGTTCCTCCTCGTAGTCCTTCTGTTGAGGGCTGGTGGAGGGAATGTATAGAGTCCAAATTATTGACCACAACCCAAGCAAGTTGCACCTCTTTTCTAGGGACCTTAGGGTTGATGGCCTCTTGTTTTCCCAGCCTGTCTTCTGGGGGAGGGACCTGCTGTGCTGTTTCTCAGGCAACCGTTTTTGGGTAGAGTTGCCTCGCTCCCTGTGGTGAGGGATGGGCCCAGTGAAAACTGTTCTTTGGGGGCTTTTGTTCTCTGGCAGCTTTCCCTGGTGGCTTCCTGCATCTCTTCCGAGAGTCAGAGTAGAAGAGACCATTTCCAACCCTCTGCCTCAGAGCAGAGAGATCACAGTCTGTTCTTCAGTGATCTCTGCAGGCCACACTAACTCTGTTTCTGTCTGTGCTGCTATAAACTGCAGTCCTGTGTTGTGCACTCCTCAGCAGGGCTCCCAGTCCTTGCCTCCATATCAGGGCTTGGGGGCACTTCTCTTCCTTTTGTGCTTCTGAAACCTCCAGCTGCCCCCAGTTTGCACACATGGCCCTGCTGCTCCAGGTTTCCATCTGGGGGTTTGCCCTAAATTCTTTTCCCCACCACTACTGGTCGGCGAGTCTATGTCCTATCCCCAGTGCAGGAGGCTATCACTCACCGGCGGTGTAGGATCCCAACAGTTTGGCTTCCTCCCCCTTCCGTTTATCCTCCGATATCTGTCAGTGGAATCACGGCTCCCTGCTTCATACCTCGAAACCAACTCCCTGCGATAATCTGTTTGTAGAGATTTAGATCTATCTTCTTACATCTCAGCCTGATTTTGTGGGTGTTCAGAGTGGTCTGGTAGATATCTAGCTTAATTCTGGGGGCCAATTGGAATAGTGTCCTCTACTCCTTCGCCATCTTTTCCCCCCTCCTGGCAATTCTATCTTTATTTTATTTTATTTTGTTTTATTTTATTTTATTTTTTTAGAATTGTCCATACTGTTTTCCACAGTGTCTGCACAAATTTCCATTCCCACCAACAGTGCATGAGGGTTCCTTTTTCTCTGCATCCTTGACAACACATTATTTCTTATCTTTTTTATTTTAGCCATTCTGACAGGTGTAAAGTGATATATCATTGTGGTTTAATTTGCATTTTCCTGATGATGAGTGATATTGAGCATCTTTTCATGTATCTGTTGACCATCTGCATGTCTTCTTTGGAAAAATGTCTATTCAGATCCAGTACCCATTTTTTAAATTGAATTGTTTGTTTTCTTGGTTTTGAGTTGTATACATTTTTTATATATTTTAGGTATCTACTCCTTATCAAGTATAACATTTGCAAATATCTCCCATTCAGTAGGTTGCCTTTTTGTTTTATTGGTGGTTTCCTTCTCTGTGCAAAAGCATTTTATTTTGGTGCAGTCCCAATAGTTTAATTTTCTTTCCTTTCCCTTGCCAGAGGAGACATGTCTAGAAAAATGTTTCTATGCCCAATGTCAAAGAAATTACTGTCTGTGTTTTCTTCTAGGAATTTTATGGCTTCAGATCTTTTAGGTCCTTATTCTATTCTCAATTTATTTTTGTGTGTGATGTAACTAAGTGGTCCAGTTCCTTCCTTTGGCATGTAGCTGTACAGTCTCCCAATTCCATTTGGTGAAGAGACTGTCTTTCCCTCCTTGTATATATTTGCTTCCTTTGATGTACCATAAAAGTGTGAGTTTATTTCTGGACAATCTACTCTGTTCTGTCAATCTATGTGTCTTTTTTGTGTCAGTAACCATACTGTTTTGATTAGTACAGCTTTGTAGTATGTCTTGAAATCTGGGATTGTGATACATTCAGCTTTGTTCTTCTTTTTCAAGATTTATTTGGCTATTCGGGGTCTTTTATGGTTTTATACACATTTTAGGATTATTGGTTTTGGTTTTGTGAAAAATGCCTTTGGTATTTTGATAGGGGTTGCATTATATCTGAAGATTGCTTTGGGTAATATGGACATTTTAACAATATTAATTCTTCCAATTCATGAGCATAGAGTATTTTTCCATTAGTTCACATCATCTTCAATTTTTTCGTCAATATTATATAGTTTTCCAAGTATATGTTTTTCACCTCCTTGGTTAAGTTTATTCTTAGATATTTTATTCTTCTTGCAATTGTAAATGGCAATGCTTTCTTAATTTCTCTTTTTGCTACTTCATTATTGCTGTATAAAAACACATTGGATTTCTGTACATTGATTTTTTTGCCCAATGCCCTTACTGAATTCATTTTTCAGTCCTAGCAGTTGTTTTGGTGGAGTCTTCAGGGTTTCAAGTATATAATATCATGTCATCTCTAAATAGTGAAAGCTTTGTTCTTTCCGTAGTAATTTGGATGCTTTTTATTCTTTTTACTTGTCTGATTGCTGTGGCTAAGACTTCCAGTACTATGTTGGATAAAGTTGATGTGAATGGACATCCTTGTCTTATTCTTCATCTGAGAGGAAAAGCTCTCAGTTTTTCACCACTGAGTATGCTGTTAGCTGTGCGTTTTTCATCTATGGCCTTTATTATGTTGAAGTCTGTTCCCTGTAAAGCTACTTTTTTGAGAGTTTATATCATGAATGGATGTTTTACTTTGTCAAAAGCTTTTTCTGCATCTCCTTGAGATGATTATATGATTTTTATCCTTTCTCTTGTTGATGTGAAATATCACTTTGATTGATTTGCAAATATTGAACCACCCTTGCATACATAGACTAAATCCCACTTGATCATGGTGAATAACTTTTTAATGTATTGTTGAATGTGGTTCGCTAATATATGGTTATGGATTTTTACATCTATGCTCATTAGAGATATTGGCTGCAGTTTTCACTCTCTCCCGTTTTTTTTGTGGTGTTTTTATCTGTTTTTTCTATCAGGGTGATAATAGCCTCATAGAATGTATTTGGAAGTTTTCCTTCCTTTTCTATTTTTTGGAATAGTTTGAGAAGGATAGGTAGTAACTGTTCTCTAATTGTTTGGTAGAATTCACCTGTGAAGCCATCTGGTCTGGGACTTCTGTCTGTTGGGCTTTTTTTGATTACTGACTCAATTGCATTTATAGCATTTGGTCTGGTCAGGTTATCTATTTCTTTATGGTTCAGTCTTGTAAGGTTGTATGTTTCCATTTCTTCTAGGTTGTCCTGTTTGTTTGCATATAATTGTTTATAGTAGTCTCTTATGAGCTTTTATATTTCTCTGTTTAAGATTTTATTTATTTATTTGACAGAGAGAGTGTGAGAGAGCACAAGCAGGGGGAGCAGCAGAGGGAGTGGGAGAAGCAGGCTTTCCACCAAGCAGGGAGCCCAATGTGGGGCTCAATCCCAGGACTCTGGGATCATGACCTGAGCTGAAGGCAGACACTTAACCGACTGAGCCACCCAGGCGCCCCTGAGCTTTTGTATTTCCATGGTAACAGGTTTATCATCTCTTTTATTTCTGATTTTATTTATTCAAGTTCGCCTTTCTTTTTTTCTTGGTGGTTCTAACTAAAGACTTGTCTATTGTGTTGATATGTTTAAAGAACCAGCTCTTACTTCCATTGATTTTCTATATTGGCCTTCTAGTTTCTATTTTATTTATTTCTCTTCTGATCTTTGTTATTGTTATCTTTGACCTTTATTTGTTCTTTTTTCTAGTTCCTTAGGATTGAAAGTTACATTGTTTATTTGAGGTTTTTCTTGTTTCTTGAGGTACCCATTTATCACTATAAACTTCCTTCAGAGAATTGTTTTTGCTACATCCCATAAGTTTTGGTAAGTTGTATTTCCTTTTTCATTTGTCTGGTGATATTATTTTCCAATTTCTCTTTTAATTTTTTTTTAATTGAACCCTTGATTGCCCAATAGCATGTTGTTAAGCCCCACACATTTGTGAATTTTCCAATTTTCCTCTTGTAATTAATTTCTAGCTTTATACCATTGTGGCTGGAAAAGACGCTTAAGATGACCCAGTCATCTTAAACTTTTTAAGACCCTTTAGTGGTTTAGCATATGATCTAACTTGCAGAGTGTTCCATGTGTATTCTGTGAAGGTGAACGTGTATTCTTTTGTTTTGGGATGGAATGTTCTATACTAAATCCATCTGGTTTAACAGGCTATTTATAGCCAATGTTTCCTTATTGATTTTCTGTTTGGATGATTTTCTTTATTGATGTAAGTGGGGTATTTAAATCCCTTATTATGATTGTATTGCTGTCTAGCTCTTCCTTTAGGGTTGTTAATATTTGTCTTATATATTTTGGTACTCCTTTGTTAAGTCCATGTATGTTTACAAATATTATATTTTCTTGTTGGATTGACTCCTTTATCTTTATGTAATGCCCTTCTTTGTCTCTCATTACAGTCTTTGTTTTAATGTCTATTTTGTTGAACACAAGTATAGCTACTTCAGCTTTCTTTTGATTTCTATTTGCATGGAATATCTTTATCCATCCCTTCATTTTCAGTCTGTATGTGTGCATATATCTGAAGTGTGTTTCTTGTATGCAGCATATAGATGGGTCTTTTATTTATTTTTTTATCCATTTAACTACAAGTTGTCTTTTGATTAGAGAATTTAGTCCATTTACATTTAGAGTAATTATTGAAAAGTATGTACTTACTGTCATTTTGTTAACTTTTCCTGCTTGTTTTGTACTTCCTGTTTCCTTTTTTCTTCTTTTTTGGTTTGAGGACTTTCCTTAGTGGTATGTTTAAATTCATTTTTCATTACCTTTTGTGTATATACTATTGCTTTGTGGTTATCATGAGACTTACATACTTACATTTATACACTTACATTTATAAGTCTATTTTATGTTGATAACAACTTACATTTGAATGCATACATTTTTATGCCCCTCCATGTTTAATGTTTCTGATGTCATATTTTACATCTTTTTATATTCTGTATCCCTTAACTGATTATTGTAATTACAACTATTTCTCCTACCTTTGTCTTTTAATTTTTATACTAGCTTTATAAGTGATTAATCCATTACCTCTACTATATATTTACCTTTACCAGTTTGATTTATAGTTTCATATTTTTTTTTTTGTTACTACTTAGCATCTTTTCATTTCAGCGTAAAGAAGCCCCTTTAACATATCTTGTAAAATGAGTTTACTGGTGATTAACTCCTTTAGCTTTTGCTTCTTTGGAGTGATAACTGCTGGGTATTTATTTTGAAGTATATTTTTTCTTTAACACTTTGAATATATTATATCACTCCCTTCTGGCCTGCAAACTTTCTGCTGAAAAATCTGCTTATACTTTTGTGGGGATTCCCTTGTATGTAATAAGGGTTTTTCTTTTCTTTTTTTTTTTAAATGTTTTATTGATTTATTCATGAGAGTCAGAGAGAGAGAGAGAGAGAGAGAGAGGCAGAGGCAGAGGGAGAAGCAGGCTCCCCGCCTAGCAGGGAGCCCAATGCGGGACTTGATCCCAGCACCCTGGGATCATGATCTGAGCCAAAGGCAGACGCTTAACCATCTGAGCCACCCAGGCGCCCCTGTAATAAGGGTTTTTCTGTTTGTTTGTTTTCTCTTGCTGCTTTAAAAAAATATTTATTTGTTTATTTATTCGAGAGAGAGAGTGAGAGAGGTGGGGAGGGGCAGACTAGAGAATCTCAAGCAGACTCCACACCGAGCATGGAGCCAGGTGCAGGGCTTGATCTAACCACCATGAGATCATGACCTGAGCAGAAACCAGGAGTAGGATGCTTAACCAACTGAGCCACCCAGGAGCCCCTCTTGCTGCTTTTAATATGCTCTCCTTGTCTTTAATTTTTGACACCTTAATTATAATGTGTTTTGGTTATGGGTCTTCTTTCATGTTATTTGGAATTTCTGGGCTTCCTGTACATTTATGTCTGTTTCCTCGTCCAGATTAGGGAAGTTTTCAGCCATTGTTTGTTCAATTAACTTTTCTGTTCTTTTCTCTCTCTCTTCTCTTTTTCTGGGACTTCCCTATTGCAAATGTTGGTCTGCTTGAAGTTGTCCCATAAGCCCCTTAAGTTATCTTCATTTTTTGCTCATTTTTTTCCTGTTTTGATTGGATGAATCTCTCTGTCCTATCTTTTATTTTTTTACTTTTTTATTTTTTATTGTTATGTTAATCACCATACATTACATCATTAGTTTTAGATGTAGTGTTCCATGATTCATTATTTGTGCATAACACCCAGTGCTCTATGCAGAAGGTGCTCTATTTAATACCCATCACCAGGCTAACACATCCTCCCAACCCCCTCCCCTCTAGAACCCTCAGTTTGTTTTCCAGAGTCCATCGTCTCTCATGGTTCGTCTCCCCCTCTGATTCCCCCCCTTCATTCTTCCCCTCCTGAGATCTTCTTCTTCTTTTTTTCTTAACATATATTGCATTATTTGTTTCAGAGGTACAGATCTGAGATTTAACAGTCTTGCACAATTCACAGCGCTTACCAGAGCACATACCCTCCCCAGTGTCTATCACCCAGTCACCCCATCCCTCCTACCCCAACCCCCAACCAGCAACCCTCAGTTTGTTTCCTGAGATTAAGAATTCCTCATTTCAGTGAGGTCATATGATACATGTCTTTTTCTGTATGACTTATTTTGCTCAGCATAATACCCTCCAGTTCCATCCACGTCATTGCAAATGGCAAGGTCTCATTCCTTTTGATGGCTGCATAATATTCCATTGTATATATATATACCACTTCTTCTTTATCCATTCATCTGTCGATGGACATCTTGGCTCTTTCCACAGTTTGGCTATTGTGGACATTGCTGCTAAAAACATCAGGGTGCATGTACCCCTTCGGATCCCTACATTTGTATCTTTGGGGTAAATACCCAGTAGTGCCATTGCTGGATCATATGGTAGTTCTATTTTCAACTTTTTGAGGAACCTCCATACTGTTTTCCAGAGTGGCTGCACCAGGTTGCATTCCCACCAACAGTGTAGGAGGGTTCCCTTTTCTCCACATCCCTGCCAACATCTGTCATTTCCTGACTTGTTAATTTTAGCCATTCTGACTGGTGTGAGGTGCTATCTTATTGAGGTTTTGATTTGGATTTCCCTGATGCTGAGCGATATTGAACACTTTTTCATGTGTCTGTTGGCCATTTGGATGTCTTCTTTGGAAAAATGTCTGTTCATGTCTTCTGCCCATTTCTTGATTGGATTCTTTCTTCTTTGGGTGTTGAGTTTAAGAAGTTCTTTATAGATTTTGGATACTAGCCCTTTATCTGATATGTCATTTGCAAATATCTTCTCTCATTCTGTCGGTTGTCTTTTGGTTTTGTTGACTGTTTCTTTTGCTGTGCAAAAGCTTTTTATCTTGGTGAAGTCCCAATAGTTCATTTTTGCCCTTGCTTCCCTTGCCTTTGGCGATGTTTCTAGGAAGAAGTAGCTGCGGCTGAGGTCAAAGAGGTTGCTGCCTGTGTTCTCCTTTAGGATTTTGATGGACTCCTGTCTCACATTGAGGTCTTTCAACCATTTGGAGTCTATTTTTGTGTGTGGTGTAAGGAAATGGTCCAGTTTCATTCTTCTGCATGTGGCTGTCCAATTTTCCCAACACCATTTGTTGAAGAGACTGTCTTTTTTCCATTGGACATTGTTTCCTGCTTTGTCAAAGATTAGTTGATCATAGAGTTGAGGGTCCATTTCTGGACTCTCTATTCTGTTCCATTGATCTATGTGTTTGTTTTTGTGCCAGTACCATACTGTCTTAATGATGACAGCTTTGTAATAGAGCTTGAAGTCCAGAATTGTGATCCCGCCAGCTTTGCTTTTCTTTTTCAACATTCCTCTGGCTATTCGGGGTCTTTTCTGGTTCCATACAAATTTTAGGATTATTTGTTCCATTTCTTTGAAAAAAGTGGATGGTATTTTGATGGGGATTGCAATGAATGTGTAGATTGCTCTAGGTAGCATTGACATCTTCACAGTATTTGTTCTTCCAATCCATGAGCATGGAACGTTTTTCCATTTCTTTGTGTCTTTCTCAATTTCTTTCATGAGTATTTTATAGTTTTCTGAGTACAGATCCTTTGCCTCTTTGGTTAGATTTATTCCTACGTATCTTATGGTTTTGCGTGCAGTTGTAAATGGGATCGACTCCTTAATTTCTCTTTCTTCTGTCTTGTTGTTGGTGTATAGGAATGCCACAGATTTCTGTGCATTGATTTTATATCCTGCCACTTGACTGAATTCCTGTATGAATTCTAGCAGTTTTGGGGTGGAGTCTTTTGGGTTTTCCACATAAAGTATCATATCATCTGCAAAGAGTGAGAGTTTGACTTCTTCTTTGCCGATTTGGATGCCTTTTATTTCTTTTTGTTGTCTGATTGCTGTGGCTAGGACTTCTAATACTATGTTGAATAGCAGTGGTGATAGTGGACATCCCTGCCACGTTCCTGACCTTAAGGGGAAAGCTCTCAGTTTTTCCCCATTGAGAATGATATTCGCTGTGGGTTTTTCATAGATGGCTTTTATGATATTGAGGTATGTACCCTCTATCCCTATACTCTGAAGAGTTTTAATCAAGAAAGGATGCTGTACTTTGTCAAATGCTTTTTCTGCATCTATGGAGAGGATCATATGATTCTTGTTCTTTCTTTTGTTAATGTATTGTATCACGTTGATTGATTTGAGGATGTTGAACCAACCTTGCAGCCCAGGGATAAATCCAACTTGGTCGTGGTGAATAATCCTTTTAATGTACTGTTGGATCCTATTGGTTAGTATTTTGGTGAGAATTTTTGCATCCATGTTCATCAGGGATATTGGTCTGTAATTCTCCTTTTTGATGGGGTCTTTTTCTGGTTTTGGGATCAAGGTAATGGTGGCCTCATAAAATGAGTTTGGAAGTTTTCCGTCCATTTTTATTTTTTGGAACAGTTCCAGGTGAATAGGTATTAATTCTTCTTTAAATGTTTGGTAGACTTCCCCTGGGAAGCCATCTGGCCCTGGGCTCTTGTTTGTTGGGAGATTTTTGATGACTGCTTCAATTTCCTTAGTGGTTATAGGTCTGTTCAGGTTTTCTACTTCTTCCTGATTCAGTTTTGGTAGTTGATACATCTCTAGGAATGCATCCATTTCTTCCAGGCTATCGAATTTGCTGGCATGGAGTTGCTCATAATATGCTCTTATAAATGTTTGTATTTCTTTGGTGTTGGTTGTGATCTCTCCTCTTTCATTCATGATTTTGTTGTTTTGGGTCATTTCTCTTTTCTTTTTGATGAGTCTGGCCAAGGGTTTATCAATCTTGTTAATTCTTTCAAAGAACCAGCTCCTAGTTTCGTTGATCTGTTCTACTGTTCTTTTAGTTTCTCTTTCATTGATTTCTGCTCTGATCTTTATTATTTCTCTTCTCCTGCTGGGTTTAGGCTTTATTTGCTGTTCTTTCTACAGCTTCTTTAGGTGTAGGCTTAGGTTGTGTACTTGAGACCTTTCTTGTTTCTTGAGAAAGGCTTGTATTGCTATGTACTTTCCTCTTAGGACTGCCTTTGCTGCATCCCAAAGATTTTGAACAGTTGTGTTTTCATTTTTATTGGTTTCCATGAATTTTTTTAATTCTTCTTTAATTTCCTGGTTGACCCATTCATTCTTCAGTAGGATGCTTTTTAGCCTCCATGTATTTGAGTTCTTTCCAACTTTCCTCTTGTGATTGAGTTCTAGTTTCAAAGCATTGTGGTCTGAAAATAGGCAGGGAATGATCCCAATCTTTTGGTACCGGTTGAGACCTGATTTACGACCTAGGATGTGATGTATTCTGGAGAATGTTCCATGGGCACTAGAGAAGAATGTGTATTCCGTTACTTTGGGATGGAATGTTCTGAATCTGTCTGTGAAGTCCATTTGGTCCAGTGTGTCATTTAAAGTCTTTATTTCCTTGTCGATCTTTTGCTTAGATGATCTGTCCATTTCATTGAGGGGGTGTTAAAGTCCCCCACTATTATTGTATTGTTGTCGATGTGTTTCTTTGCTTTTGTTATTAATTGACTTATATAATTGGCTGATCCCATGTTAGGGACATAGATATTTACAATTGTTAGATCTTCTTGTTGGATAGACCCTTTAAGTACGATATAGTGTCCTTCCTCATCTCTTATTACAGTCTTTGGTTTAAAATCTAATTTGTCTGGTATAAGGATTGTCACCCCAGCTTTCTTTTGGTGTCCATTAGCATGGTAAATGGTTTCACACCCCCTCACTCTCAATCTGGTGTTGTCTTTGGGTCTAAAATTTGTCTCTTGCAGACAGCATATCGATCGTCTTGTTTTTTAATCCAATCTGATACCCTGTGTCTTTTGATTGGGGCATTTAGCCCATTTACATTCAGGGTAACTATTGAAAGATAGGAATTTAGTGCCATTGTATTGCCTGTAAGGTGACTGTTACTGTATATTGTCTGTGTTCCTCTCTGATCTATGTTACTTTTAGGCTCTCTCTTTGCTTAGAGGACCCCTTTCAATATTTCTTGTAGGGCTGGTTTCCTATTTGCAAATTCCTTTAGTTTTTGTTTGTCCTGGAAGCTTTTTATCTCTCCTTCTATTTTCAATGACAGCCTAGCTGGATATAGTATTCTTGGCTGCATATTTTTCTCATTAATGCTCTGAATATATCCTACCTGTCCTTTCTGGCCTGCCAGGTCTCTGTGGATAGGTCTGTTGCCAATCTAATGTTTCTACCATTGTAGGTTACATATCTCTTCTCCTGAGCTGCTTTCAGGATTTTCTCTTTGTCTCTGAGACTTGTAAGTTTTACTATTAGATGTCAGGGTGTTGACCTATTTTTATTGAATTTGAGAGGGGTTCTCTGTGCTTCCTGGATTTTGATGCCTATTTCCTTCCCCAAATTAGGGAAGTTCTCTGCTATAATTTGCTCCAATATACCTTCTGCCCCTCTCTCTCTTTCTTCTTCTTCTGGGATCCCAATTATTCTATTGTTGTTTCGTCTTATGGTATTGCTTATCTCTCGAATTCTGCCTTCGTGATCCAGTAGTTGTTTATCTCTCTTTTTCTCAGCTTGTTTATTTTCCATCGTTTGTTCTTCTATCTCACTGATTCTTTCTTCTGCCTCATTTACCCTAGCAGTTAGTGCCCCCATAATTGATTGCACCTCATTAATAGCCTTTTTGATTTCGACTTGGTTAGATTTTAGTTCTTTTATTTCTCCAGAAAGGGTTTCTTTAATATCTTCCATGCTTTTTTCAAGCCCAGCTAGTATCTTTAAAGTGATGATTCTGAACTCTAGATCTGACATCGTACTAATGTCCATATTGAGTAGGTCCCTGGCAGTCGGTACTACCTCTTGTTCTTTTTATTGAGGTGATTTTTTTCCATCTTGTCATTTTGTCCAGAAGAGAATAGATTAATGAGAGAACAAAATGCTAACAGGGTAACAACGTCTCCAGAAAATATACTCTAAACAAATCAGAAAAGACCTGAAGCAGGGGGAAAAGAAAGGAAAGAGAGAAAAAAGAAAAAGAAAAAAAAAGAAAAAGTAAAAGATAAAGATAAAAACTAACAAAAACAGAACAAAACAAAAAAAACAGAATATGATCAAATATGATCAGGCTGGTACATAGATCAATGCCACACACTAGATTTTGGGTGTATTTTGGTCTGTTAGAAGAAAGTGCCTCCCAGAGTTTTAAAGAAAGAAAAACTTATATATGTACAAAAATAAGGGTTGATATGATGAAGGGATGGAATATGACTGTAAAGATGAAAATTATAAAAAATTTTATAAAAGGAATTGATAAGAAGTTGTTTGAAAAAAGAAAGAAGAGGATTAAAAAAAAAAAGAAAAACAAAGGGAGAGAATGTCATCAGGCAGGAGAGTAGAAAAAAACCATACACTAGAGATTTAGGGTATATTTTGATCTGTTAGAAGAAACTATCTCAAAATTTTAAAGAGAGAACAACATATAAATATGCCAAAAATACGGGTAACTACTATAGAGGGATAGAATATGACTCTAAAAATGAAGAATAAAAACGTTTTTTTAAAAAGGGATTGACAAGATGTTGGTTGAAAAACGGAAAAAGAAAAATTAAAAAAAAAAAATTAACTTTGAAAGACTAAAGAATCATGGTAAAAAAGCCATGGATTCTATGTGCATTATTCCCCTAGCGCTGGAGTTCTGCTGTTCTCATTGATGGGTAAAGTTGGTCTTGGCTGGCTGTTCTGGCTGATCTTCTGGGGGAGGGGCCTGTTGCCGTGGTTCCCAAATGTCTTTGCCGGAAGTGGAATTGCCCCGCCCTTGCCCCACCCGGGCTAAGTAATCTGCTCGGCTTTGCTCTCGGGAGCTTTTGTTCCCCGTAAGCTTCCCATACAGCTTTGGAGGCCGAGAGTGAAAATGGCGGCCTCCCAATCTCCACCCCGGAGGAGCCGAGAACTCGGGGCCCCACTCCTCAGTGAGCCCCCAGAGAAAAGCAGTCAGTCACTCCCGTCTCCCCAGTCTCCAGCCGCACTCCATGCTCACTCGGCCTGTGACTGAGCGTTTCTATTTCTGGCACCGGACTCGGTGTGGAGTCTCCAAACCCAGCAGATCCCTGTGGTGCGCTCCCGCGCCGCTCCTCCCGGGGGAGGAAGAAGAGTCTCCCCGGATCTGCCATTTGTTGGGTCCCTGCTGGAGGAGCAGGGGCCTGACTGTGCCATGGATCACGGTTCATGGCCACCCCGAGCTGAGAGCCCGCGCCCAGGCTCTGTCTCTGCAGCCGGCTTCCCCACTCTGATACCTGGGAGCTCCACGGCACTCAGGCACCCCCGGTCTTTCTGTGACCCTGAGGGTCCTGAGACCACACTGTCCCATGAGGGTTCCACCCCCAGCTTAGCCACCGGAGCGACGTCCCTCAGCGGAGCAGACTTCTAAAAGTTCCGATTTTGTGCTCTGAGGCTCTATCACTTGCCAGAAGCGGCTGACGGAGGCCCCTCCCCCGCCATCTATCCTCCCGAACATCGCCTTGGATTCACTTCTCCGCACATCCTACCTTCCAGAAAGTGGTCGCTTTTCTGTTCAGAGAGTTGTTGCTATTCTTTTCTTCGATCTCCTGTTGAGTTTGTAGGTGTTCAGAATGGTTTGATCCCTAACCAGCTGAATTCCTGAGACCAGACGAAATCCAGGTCTCCTACTCCTCCGCCATCTTGCTCTGCCCCATCCTATCTTTTAATACAGTGATCTATTCTGTTTCTAGTTTGCTATTGAACCCCTCTAGTGTATTTTTCAGTTCAGTTATTGTATTGTTCAGTTATGTGACTTCTGTTTGATACTTTCTTATATATTCTATGCCTTTTTTGAACATTTTGTTTTGTTTTGTTTTTAACTGTTTTTATCCATCCTTTTCCCTAATTTGGTGAGCATCTGTATGAGCATTACTTTGAACTCTTCATCAGGTAAATTACGTATCTTCATTTCATTAAGATTTTTTTCTGAGTTTTTATCTTATTTCATTTGGAACATATTTTTCTGTTTCTTTATTTTGCTTGACTCTCTGTGTTGATGTCTATGTATTAGATGAAATAGCCACCTTTCCCAGTCTTGAAGGTTTGGCCTTGGGTAGGACATGAAACTTATCATTCACCCCTGCTCTGGCTCTTGGTTGTCTCTCAAATGTTTGTGATTATCCAAGCAGCCTATTTTATTTTTTTTTATTTTTTTAAAGATTTTATTTATTAGAGAGAGAGATAGCAAGAGCAGGAACACAAGTGGGGGGAGTGGGAGAGGGAGAAGCAGGCTTCCCACGGAGCAGGGAGCCCGATGCGGAGCTCGATCCCAGGACCCTGGGATCATGACCTCAGCCGAAGGCAGACGCTTAACGACTGAGCCACCCAGGTGCCCCGCCTATTTTATTTTTAATAGCTCCCTGTTGTTGAGGGTGTGCCAAAACCTGTTAGTGTCCCGAAGGGAGGGATCTCAATCAGCACCTAGATTCAAGCTGATTGGGAGACAGACCCTCAGACAGTGGCCTTAAAAGTATGCAAATGTATTGCAGTGCCTGGGTGGCTCAGTCAGTTAAGCATTGCCTTTGGCTCAGGTCCTGGGATCAAGCCCCATGTCAGGGTCCCTGCTCAGCCAGGAACCTGCTTCTCCCTCTCCCCCTGCCCCTCCCCTGCTTGTGCTCTCTCTTGCTCACTCTCTCTCTCAAATAAACAAATAAAATCTTTTTAAAAAAATAAAGTATGCAAATATATACAGTCCTGTGGGAAAACAAGCATCAGTCCCACTGTCCATCAGAGCCAGGCAATCTAGAAGTGTCCTCTGGGTGGCAGTTGCAAAATTCAGGGCTCCAGAGGAGTGCCTAAACTCCTTTATGGGAGATACCAGTGAACTGTAGCAAGACACAGGGAAAGCAAAAAGATGGCATCCCTCAGCCTACATTCTCTGAGAGCATCTCTGTAGCCTCTAGATGTGTGCCAAATCTGAAACATGCCCCTAATGCTGAAGCTCCAGAGTGAGCAAGTAAGTGTCTTTCATAGAAAGCTTGGGGTATGCTTCAGTCTGCTGTCTGTGCAGTGTTCTGGGTGTTGTAGCCTGTCAAGAACTTTCTTTACTATTGTTACACTCCCATGAGACTCAGGAATGCAAGTCCCCCTGGACACTAGAGCTCAAGGGGTATTGCCTGCACAGTAGCCACAAAAACCAAGCACAAAATGTGGGTATAAGTTCCTCTATAGGAGATACTGGTGCTCAGGAGCGCAGCAGTGGGAAAGCATGAAGATGGTATCCATTGACTTGAGTGAGGCATAAAGGGAGTGTAAAAATGGCACCTGCAAAAAAAAAAAAAAAAAAAAAAAGGAAAGGAATGAAGAAAGAAAAACAAAAAAAGAAAAAGAAAATAAAAAGAGAAAATGAAAAAAAAAAAAAAAAGATGATGCCCACCAGCTTTAGTAAGGTAGAGTGAGAGTAGAAAGATCTTGCCCACCAGCTTCTGTCCTTGGAAAGTACTACAGCAGGCCCTGCCCCTCAGACCAAATTAGGAAATGAGTCTTTCACATAAAGTCTAGGCACTTTTCAAAGGACTGCTTCTGTGCTGGGTTCTGAAGCATGTGAGTCTGGGCAGCAGCCCCTTTAAGAGCCATTTCTCAGTTGGCCATAGCCCCACAGATCTCATAGGCATGAGCCCCATTGGTTTTCTTTTTTTTTTATCTAAATTCAATTAGCCAAAATATAATACATCATTAGTTTCAGATGTAGAGTTCAATAATTCATCAGTTGCATATAACACCCAGTGCTCATCACATCATGTGCCCTCCTTAATGCCCATCACCCAATTACCCCAACCTTCCACCCACCTCCCCTCCAGGAACACTGTTTGTTTCCTATAGTTAAGAGTCTCTCATGGAAGGGAGGGAAAACTGAATGGGAAGTAATCAGAGAGGTTTTCAAAGTTAAATCTCTGAGGGCCTTGTCTTTCCAGTTCATCTTAAAAGTTGGGATGATCACTGTGGGTTATGAACCTTTTGTTCCTCAAGAAGAAGCTCCAGGTTTTGAATTTCCTCCTAATCATGGGTTGCTGCAGTGGAGGTGGGGTGCATGGCAAGATTATATCTCAGCCCTTCCTACCTGCTTTGGTATTTTTTTTTTCTCATTTGCCCAATGTGAATCAGGTCACTGTGCTAGAATTTAGGTAGAGAAAATTGTTCCTTATATAGCTGTAGATTTGGTGTGTCTGTGGGAGTTGGTGAGTTCAGGATCTTCTTACGTCTTCACTTTGAACTAGAACCTTCAACTGTAATCTTTTGACCCTAATGGCTGCAGATTTTTCATCTACCTTTAAATTATTTCCAAACTATGTCCGCCACTTTTCCACTCTGAGTTCCATGTTAGGTAAAACAGATATCAGCACCTTGAGTCAGTCTTTTAGGTAGCCCTCAGACAGGTTAGGACAGGCTAACACAATAATGTGTAAATGAAGTTTTGTCTGCTCCCTCTGCAACCAGGGGCCAGGGTCATACACATCTTAAATATCACAGCTGAGCTGGGAGGGGGTAGGGAAAAGATGAATAAAAACATTAAAAAGCTTTTCTACATTTTTTTAAAGATTTAATTTCTTTATTTGGCAGACAGAGAATAAGCAGGGGGAGTGGCAGGCAGAGGGAGAGGGAGACGCAGACTCCCCACTGAGTGGGAAGCCTGATATTGGACTTAATCCTAGGACCTCCAGGATTATGACCTGAGCCAAAGGCAGACACTTAACTGACTGAGCCACCCAGGTGCTCCAACTTTCCTACAATTTTTTAGTTAGATTTTTCTTGATTCTATGTTTGCTTGTTTGCTATAAACATTTGACTGTTTTCCACAGTAGTGACTAAGTTAGTTCTGAGTTTCTTCTTGTTTTTCAATGTTTCTGTGGAAGGATGAGTTTGGAGCTGGCTAATCCCTCATTTTACTGATTTGACTCCATAATATACAGCATAATAAAGTTAATTTCTAAATTACTGGCATAAAAATGGTGGTTATATTCCCAGGCCAGTCACCAATTTCCCATCACCACCAAAACCTAGTTAACCTAAAAATATATATGAATAAATTCACACCCCCAGGAAAATAATTGTGTATGGTATATTTCTGTATGCCTAATTCCTATATAGTGCCTGTAAAAAAAAAAGTGCTTAATAAATGCATTTTGAATAAATGAATAGCACTATAAAATCCAACCATTAATAATAACAATGATTACATAGAAATATGTGAAATTCTAGAAATACAGAATTGTATTAGCAATCACAACTTATATCCATACAGCCCTTCACACTTTCCAGGGTACTTTCATATTTATTATCTCAACAGAGCTTCATAATTATTCTGTGAAGTAAGAATGATAAGAGCTATAACCCCCATTTTATAAATCAGATAGATTAAGTGATGTTCTAAGTCATCTAACTGTAACTGGCAGTGGCAGGAATTTTATCTAGATCAGCTGCATACAAAACGTCTCCTCCTTTTATTTTTATTTCTTTTGAGACTCATTATGGAAGAAAATAATTCCTCTTTTCATTTGTTCCTCCTGAAAGAAACAAACACACTGCTTTGTTGGAGGTTTTGAAAAATACCAACTGCCAACAGCTACAGGAAACCGAATGATTTCTTACTCTAAAGCATCTCAGAACAACTGAATATGTGCATATGTATGAATGGTGGGGTCTGAATTCTTGGAGGGATAATTGAATTTTATTTGCATGTCAGACGACCAACACCTCCTGTTTGAGGCACTTATCACAGGAGCAGAATGAGGATGTGAGAAGGATTTGGAGTTCAGCCCAGGCACAGGGAAGATCAGGAAATGGGAGAGGAAAGACAACCACAGGGGCCTTAAGGCTTTCTTTCTTCTTCTCTCTGATTTCCTCTACTAACTCCACTAAGTCCATCTGTGATGTAACTGAAGAACTGGAGCCTGGGGCAAGAAGAATTGGGTGTAGAAAGATGTAGGAGTAACTCTAGGCAACAGTGAAATCCATAGAGGTGAAGGAAAAAGAGCATATTGTAAGTTATGGCACACAGAAGCATTAAAGGAGTTCTTGTGGTTTCCCTATGTGAAAAAAAAAAAAAGTTTATGCTAATAAAGTTTGAGTATTTGTCTTAAGGGAAGCCATACAAAGAGTATTCCTTGCAGAGACTCAAGTGAACTGTCTACTTATCCTGTTTCTCAGCGTGAGATCTTATTTTTCCTGTAAAGAAAGAAAAATGATATAGAGAAATGGAGTCAGGTAGACCTAAGTTCAAATCTAGCCCCACTACCAGCTTACTACTTGTGTGATTTCAACAATTTAATTTAGTTATCTGGACCTTAGTTTAGATAGTCATCCTCTAAGAAATGGTGATAATATGCATTTCAAAGTATTAATGTGAGTGTTACATGAAAAATGAACTTGCTTTTTAAATGTTAGATATTGTTATTATCACCTTTGGATTGTATGAACTGCATTATAGATAATCCTCATTTATCCTGTAACATTTGGAATTCATAGAGTGGTTTTCAAAAGTGAGTTTAAAAGACAATTAAGCATTAGTATTTAGTTAAACTTCAATGGAAATGTTCCTAAGATATATTGTACAATTCTATACCTGCTTCAATGGTAAACTAAATAGAATTTTAAACATTTTCTTTATTACTGAGGATCATTATTAATGAACATCCATTATCACACATCACTACCACATAAGATACAATGATAATCCTCAAGGACTAGGATACTGGTAGTCATGGGATAAGGGCAGGAGGGTTCTTGGCACATAAATTCAATAGTCTCAGAAAAATGTTTATTTCCTATTGTCTCTTTTTGAATAGTTTTTGTCCCCCCCCCCTCAGCCTATTAGATGTTGCTTCTTGCTGTTATTGGTATGCCTCCCTTTCTAATTGTTCCTGCTAATCTACCTTGGACAACCAAATAACTAAACTTGTTAAAGTCATGTCTATGTAGTGATTCTCCTATTGTCATCCTTGGACTGGTAGCATCAACATCACTGAGAAACATGCTAGAAATGAAGAATCTCAGGCCCAATCCCAGACTTATTGAATCAGAGACCTCTGGGGGTAGATTCCAGAAATCTGTGAACAGTCCCTTCAAGTAATTCTGGTGTATGCTCAAATTTGAGATTTACTGCCCTACTATATTTGTTAATAATGTTCATGTTAATAATGTACCAGGTTTCATTATGAGAGATATGACTTAGTAGGTCTGGAGTAGAGCCTAAGAACCTTAAGTATTTTTTTTTTAACCCATACCCCAGATTATTCTGATGAAAGTAGTCAAAAAACACAATTGGAGAAACGTTTGTCAAGCATAGACCAGTGCTTCTCAAACTTACCTGGGGATTTTGTTAAAATGTATATTCTGATTTAATAAGTCTGGTGTTCAGTATTTTGTTCTTTTTTTTTTTTTTTAGTTTTTGTTTAAATTTCAGTTGGTTAACATACAGTGTAATATTAGCTTCAGGCATACAATATAGTGATTCAACACTTCCATACAACATCTGGTGTTCATTACAAGTACACTCCTTAATCCCTGTCACCTATTTAGCCTATCTCCCCTGCCCACCTTCCCTCCAGTAACCTTCCATTTGTTCTCTATAGTTAAGAGTCTGTTTCTTAGTTTCTCTCTCTCTCTTTGTTCCTTTGTATTGTTTCTTAGATTTCATATATGAGTGAAATCATATGGTATTTGTCTTTCTCTGATTGATTTATTTTAGCTTAGCATAATACTCTGTAGCTCTATCCATGTCATTGCAAATGGCAAAATTTCATTCTTTTTTATGGCTGAGTAATATTCCACTATATACCACATTTCCTTTATCCATTCACCATTCTATGGACATTTGGGCTCCTTCCATAACTTGGCTATTGTAGATAATGCTGCTATAAACATTGGGATGCATTTACCCCTTTGAATTAGTATTTTTGTATTATTTGGGTAAATACCTAGTAGCGCAATTGCTGAATTGTAGGGTAGTTCGTTTCCTGTAATTAAAAACAGTATCAGTCTTTTTTGTTTTTGCAAAAGATGGTATTTTCTCCAAAATCAAATATTATCAAAGTTGTTTATTCATACTTTTTAAATTTCAAAGAAACGAGTTGTTTTAGTCATACAAGTTAGTTCGCTTTGAATACAGAATGGAGGAACTCTCCTATGAGTAAAATTGTATGAGCTTTAGTTTCTAGACTCAGTGTCACCTTCTCCAGCTTCTCAGAGGCCTTTTACTCTGTCTTTCTTGGTCTTAAGTATATCATGAATAGGGAAGGAGCAATAAAGCTTCCCTTCCATGAGGGTCAAAATTCTATGTTAGATTATATTATTCTTTCTGGAACTAAAATAGATGCTACACTTTCTCTAGTCTAAGCTCTAAGTTTCAGCATTTATATTCTCCCTGAAGGGTCTTGATTGACAATCCAAACCTTTTCTAAGAGGCAAAACAGTTATTCCTTCTGAATGAGTATCCTGAATGTTGCATCCTTTCAAGAAGGAATGGGGTTCTGAGTCAAGCCTTGGTACTAATCCCTGACTTTGACAATCTCTGGACTTCTCCTTATAGAAAGAAAATACCTTGGTAGAGAACCAGTCATGGAGACTCCTCATGCTTCAACTCCTGGATTGCTTTAAATATTCCTCTTACATAGGAGCTTTTGTTGGTTATAATCTCCACAAGGAGGAAAAGCAAATAAATGATAAAGGATGTCAATTTAGACAGCTTTTCATTTCAGGTTGGATAAATGACTCCAGACCATGAGTTCTAAAGTGAACCTAGTGCTGCACCCCCCCCCCCATAACTTCAATATTGCAATTGGGCCTTTCAAAGTGGGTCTGTTGATTTTCAGGATCGACAGAGCTGAAGCTATTTTTATGAAATGGACTTCAAAAATCATTTTAGTTTATTTTCTGGAAGATCTAACCTTAGGATTATTGGTGGTGAGATATAATGTCATGTACTTGTTACTGCCTTCTCCTTTTCACTTCTTTCCTTTCTTCTTTCCATTCTGTTAGAATAGTATATTGGAGCTGGGATCAGACAAATCAGCATCTGCTCTTTTCTAGGTGTATGGCCTTGGACAAATGACTTAAACTTTCTGAGCCTTAGTTTACTCAACTGTAAAATTAGGGTAATAACACCTATTATTTCAGGGTTGTTGTGAGCATTAGAGCTAATATATGTAAGGCATATAGAAATTATGTCTGTATATAAGTGTTCAATAATAAAAAGCTGTTATTATTGATGGTAACATTTTCACCTGCTCTCTTCATTTCACAAAGTTGTTATGAGAATGAGCTCAGATGAGTACTTTACTCAGAATTATACTATACCTTATTATTACCTAGCCATTATTTTCTATTAATCCATAACGCATACTGCTCACTCCAGATGGGTCTGTTCAATGTAGCATTTGATACTTTTTCTTATATCTTTATGCTGTTCCCCATATGCTTCATCTTTTCCACCCATCCCACTAAGTCTCAAATGTATTTGGTGGCAGAGCACCAGAAGTCATGGTTCTTTTTGTAGAATATAATGAAGTAGCTTTATTAAACATAAAATAGCTAACTATATGATTGTGCTAAATTTGTTACTATCTTATTCTGTATTTTAATTTAAAGAAGCTGTAGCAATTGTCAAATAATTTTAAGAATGTATAGAAAGAAATTTTCAAATTAAAAAAGTTAGTTGTTTTGAAAATTGGAAAAAATACATTTAAATAGTGGAACACCCTGGCCCATTTTACAGAATTCCAGTGCTGTAATGAAGAATTTTGAGATATACTGGATTATCCATCCAGAGGGTATCCATCTCTTAGAGCCAAACTTAAGTCCCACCTTCTCCAGGAAGACTTACTGATCATTGCAATCCTCTCACTGGTCTGTCCTTTCAGAACTTTTCCCTATATAAAATCAATACCATGAAATAGAATGAATTGTTTGCTGAGAGTTTCATGGTTAATAATTCACTGTGATTATAAAACAAAAGGAAGAGAAAGAACATCTACTGAGTGTCTACTGTGTTCTAGTCAATGTGATTGTTCCTTCATATATATTATACAATTTTCTTCTCATAAAAACATTTTGATGCAAGTTTTATTATTGCCATTTGCAGATAAGGAGCCTAAAGCTACTGGTCACACAACTAGAAAGCAGCAGGGTCAAAAGTTGAACCACCCAGCAAAAACATAATGTATATTCTTCTCAAATGCACATGGAACATATGGATACACCTTATGCAAGGGCATAAACTAATAAAACCATGTATGTTCTCTGGCAATACAATACAGTTTTGTTTCTTAAATTCCACATATGAGAGAAATCATATGGTATTCATCTTTCTCTGACTTATTTTGCTTAGCATAATACCCTCTAGTTCCATCAAAGTCATTGCAAATGGAAAAATTTCATTCTTTTTGATGGCTGAGTAGTATTCCATTGCATATATATACCACAACTTCATTATCCACTCATCTGTCGATGGACATCTGGGATCTTTCCACATTTTGGAAATTGGGGATATTGCTGATATAAACATTAGGGTGCATGTGACCCTTCAAAACACTATATGTGTATCCTTTGGATAAATAGAGAGAGAGCAATTGCTAGGTTGTAGGGTAGCTCTATTTTTAACTTTTTTTAAAGATTTTATTTATTTATTTGACAGAGAGAGACACAGCGAGAGAGGAAACACAAGCAGGAGGAGAGGGAGAGGGAGAAGCAGGCTTCCCACTGAGCAGGGAGCCCGATGTGGGGCTCGATCCCAGGACTCTGGGATCATGACCTAAGCCGAAGGCAGACGCTTAACGACTGAGCCACCCAGGTGCCCTATTTTTAAGTTTTTGATGAACCTCCATACTCTTTCCAGACTGGCTGCATCAGTTTGCATTCCCACCAACAGTGTAAGAGGGTTCCCCTTTCTTCATATCCTTGCCAACATCTGTTGTTTCCTGATTCATTAATTTTAGCCATTCTGACTGGTGTGAGGTGGTATCTCATTGTGGTTTTGATTTGTATTTACCTGATGCCGAGTGATGAGCATTTTTTCATGTGTCTTTTGGCCATTTGTATGTCTTTGTTGGAGAAATGTCTGTTCATGTCTTCTACCCATTTCTTGACTGGATTTTTTGTTCTTTGGGTGTTGAATTTGAAAAGTTCTTTACAGATTTTGGATATTAGCCCTTTATCTGATAAGACATTGGCAAATATCTTCTCCCATTTCATGGGTTGCCTTTTAGTTTTGTTAACTGAAGATTTTTATCTTGATGAAGTCCCAATAGTTCATTTTTGCTTTTGTTTCCCTTGCCATTGGAGACATGTCTAGCAAGAAGTTGTTGCAGTGGAGGTCAAAGAGGTTGCTGCCTGTGTTCTCTTCTAGCATTTTGGTGGATTCCTTTCCCAAATTTAGGCCTTTCATCCATTTTGGGTTTATTTTTGTGTATGGTGTAAGAAAGTGGTCCAGGGGCATGTGGGTGGCTCAGTTAAGCTTCTGCCTTCTGCTAAGGTCATGATCCCAGGGTCCTGGGATGGAGCCCTGAATTGGGCTCCCTGCTCAGTGGGGAGTCTGCTTCTCCCTCTGCCTCTCCCCCCTGGCTTGTGCTCTCTCTCTCACTCACTCTTTCTCTCTCTCTCAAATAAATAGTAAATAAAATCTAAAAAAAATAAATAAATAAAGTGGCCCAATTTAATTTTTCTGCATGTGGCTGTCCAATTTTCCCAACACCATTGTTGAAGAGACTTTTTCCATTGGATACTCTCTTCTGCTTTGTTGAAGATTAGTTGTCTATAGAGTTGAGGGTCCATTTCGGGTTTTTCTTTTGAGTTCCATTGATCTGTGTGTCTGTTTTTGTGCCAGTACCATACTGTCTTGATGATTACAGTTTTAAAATACAGCTTGAAGTCTGGAATTATGTTGGCTCCAGCTTTGGTTTTCTTTTTCAACATTCCTTTGGCTATTTGAGATCTTTTCTTGTTCCATAAAAATTTTAGGATTGTTTGTTCTAGCTCTATGGAAAATACTGATGGTATTTTGATAAGGATTGCATTGACTGTGTAGAGTGCTTTGGATAGCATAGACATTTTTAACAATATTTAATCTTCCAATCCATGACCATGGAAAGTTTTTCCATTTCTTTGTGTCTTCTTCAATTTCTTTCATAACTGTTCTGTAGTTTTCAGAATACAGATCTTTTACCTCTTTGGTTAGGTTTATTCCAAGGTATCATATGGTTTTTGGCTTAATTGTAAATGGGACTGATTCCTTGATTTCCCTTTCTGCTGCTTCATTATGGCTGTAGAGAAATGCAACAGAATTTTGTGCATTTATTTTATGTCCTGTGACTTTGCTGAATTCTTGTATCAGTTCCAGCAATATTTTGGTGGAGCCTTTCAGGTTTTCTACATAGAATATCATGTCATCTTCAAAGAGGGAAAGTTGACTTCTTTGCTCACCTGGATGCATTTTATTTATTTTTGTTGTCTGATTGCTGTGGCTAGGATTTCAAGTAGTATGTTGCACTACAGTGGTGGGAGTGGACATTGCTGTCGTGTTCCTGACCTTAGGGGAAAAGCTCTCAGTTTTTCCCCATTGAGGATGATATTTGCTGTGTGTTATTCATATATGGTTTTTATGATATTGAGCTCTGTTCCATCTATCCCTACAGGATGGAGAGTTTTTATCAAGAAAAGATGCTCTATTTTGTCAAATGATTTTATGCATCAATTGAGAGGATAATATGGTTCTTGACTTATAATTGCTCATAATATTCTCTTATAATTATTTGTATTTCATTGGTGTTGGTTGTGAAGTCTCCTCTTTCTTTTTTTTTTTTAAGATTTTATTTATTTATTCATGAGAGGCAGAGAGAGAGAGAGAGGCAGAGGCAGAGGGAGAAGCAGGCTCCCCACAGAGCAGGGAGCCTGATGCGGGACTTGATCCCAGGACCCTGGGATCATGACCTGAGCTGAAGGCAGACACTTAACTGACTGAGCCACCCAGGCGTCCTGTGATGTCTCCTCTTTCATTCATGATTTTATTTATTTGGGTCCTTTATCTTTTCGTTTTGATAAGTCTGGTTAGGGGTTTATCAATCTTATTAATTCTTTCAAAGAACCAGCTCTTAGTTTCATTGATCTGATCCACCTTTTTTTAAATTTCTATGTCTTTGATCTGCTGTAATATTTATTATTTCTGTTCTCATGTTGGATTTAGGCTTTATTTGCCATTCTTTTTACAGCTCTTTTAGGTGTAATTTTAGCTTGTGTATTTGAGACTTTTTGTTTGTTTGTTTCTTGAGAAAGGCCTGTAGGACCACCTTTGCAGCATCCCCAAAATTTGGACTGTCGTGTTTTCATTTTCTTTTTTTTCCCATGTATTTTTTTCTTCTTCTTTTACTTTCTGGTTGACCCATTCATTCGTTAGTAGGATGCTCTTTAACCTCTGTGTATTAGTGTTCCTGTCCAATTTTTTTATTCTAGTTGACTTCAAATTTTAAAGCACTGTGGTCTGAAAATATGCATGGAATAATTTCTGTTCTTGTACCAGTTGATCCCTGTTTTGTGACCCAGTATGTCATCTATTCTGGAAGGTTGTTCTATGTGTCCTTGAGAAGAATGTGTATTTTGTTACTTTAGAATGAAAAGCTCTGAATATATCAGTGAAGTCCATCTGGTCCAGTGTGCAATTCAAAGCCCTTGTTTCCTTGTAGATCTTCTGCTTAGATGATCTGCCAATTGCTGTGAGCGGGGTGTTAAGTCCCCTACTATATTTTGCGTTATTTATTTTTACTTAAATTCAATTAGTACATCATTAGTTTCAGATATAGTGTTCAATAATTCATCACTTGCATATAACACCCAATGCTCATCACATCACGTGCCCTCCTTAATGCCCATCCCCCAGTTACCCCATCATCCCACCCACCTCCCCTTCACAACCCTCAGTTTGTTTACCAGAGTCAAGAGTCTCTCATGGTCTGTTTCCCTTTCTGATTTCTTCCCACTCAGTTTTTCCCTCCCTTCCCCTATGATCCTCTGTGCTATTTCTTATATTCCAAATATGAGTGAAACCATATGATAATTGTCTTTCTCTGACTGACTTATTTCACTTAACATAATACCCTCCAGTTCCATCCACGTTGATGTAAATGGTAGGTATTCATCCTTTCTGATGGCTTAGTAATATTCCATTGTATATATAAACCACATCTTCTTTATCCATTCATCTGTGGAAGGGCATCTCAGCTCCTTCCACAGTTTGGCTATTGTGGACATTACTGTCCCGATGCAGGACTCAATCTCAAGACCCTGGGATGATGACCTGAGCTGAAGGCAGCTGCTTAATCGACTGAGCCCCCCAGGCATCCTTATTTTTAACTTCTTGAGGAAACTCCATACTGCTTTCCAGAATGGCTGTACCAGCTTCCATTCCAACCAACAGTATAGGAGGGTTTCCCATTCTCCACACTTGTCAATATTTGTTGTTTCCTGTCTTGTTAATTTTAGCCATTCTGACTGATGTAAGGTGGTATCTCATTGTGGTTTTGATGGAGTCCCAATAATTCATTTTTGCTTTTGTTTCCCTTTGCATTCAGAGAGGTGTCTTGCAAGAAGTTGCTGTGGCCAAGGTCGAAGAGTTTGCTTCCTGTGTTCTCCTTTAGGATTTTGATGGATTTCTGTCCTCCATTTAGGTCTTTCATCCATTTTAAGTTTATCTTTGTGATTGGTGTAAGAGAATGGTCTGGTTTCATTCTTCTACATGTGGCTGTCCAATTTTCCCAGCACGCTTTACTGAAGAGATTGTCTTTTTTTCCATTGGATATTCTTTCTTCCTTTGTTGAAGATTATTTGACCATAGAGTTGATGGTCCATTTCTGGATTGTCTATTCTGTTCCATTGATCTATGTCTTCTTTGTGCCAGTACCATGCTGTCTTGATGATCACAGCTTGTAATATAGCTTGAAGTCAGGCATTGTGATGCCCCCAGCTTTGGCTTTCTTTTTAGCATTCCTCTGGCTATTTGGGGTCTTTTCTGGTTCCATACAAATTTTAGGATTGTTTGTTCCAGCTCTGTGAAAAATGTTGATGGTATTTTGATAGGGATTGCACTGAACGTATAGATTACTGTGGGTAGCATAGACATTTTTAACAATGTTTATTCTTCCAATCCATGAACATGGAATGTTTTTCCATCTCTTTGTGTCTTCCTCAATTTCTTAATAAGTAAGTGTTCTCTAGTTTTTAGAGTACAGATCCTTTACCTCTTTGGTTAGGTTTACTCCTAGGTATCTTATGGGTTTTGGTACAATTGTAAATGGGATCAATTCCTTGATTTCTCTTTCTTCTGCTTCATTGTCAGTGTATAGAAATGCAACTGATTTCTATGCATTGATTTTATATCCTGCCACATTATTCAATTCCTGTATGAGTTCAAGCAATTTGGGGGTGGAGTCTTTTGGGTTTTCCACCTAAAGAACCATGTCATCTGTGAAGAGTGACAGTTTGACTTCTTCTTTGCCAATTTGAATGCCTTTTATTTATTTATTTATTTTTGTTTTCTGATTGCTGAGGCTAGGACTTCTAGTACGGTGTTGAAAAAGAGTGGTGAGAATCTTCCTGACGTTAGGGGAAAAGCTCTCAGTTTTTCCCCATTGAAAATGATATTCACTGTGGGCTTTTCATAGATGGCTTTTATGATACTGAGAGATGTTCCTTTTATCCCTACACTGTGGAGAGTTTTAATCAAGAAATAATGCTGTATTTTGTCAAAGGCTTTTTCTGCATCAATTGAGAGGATCATAAGGTTCTTGTCTTTTCTTTTATTAATGTGAAGAATCACATTGATTGATTTGTGAATGTTGAATGCCCTCACATCCCAGGAATAAATCCCACTTGGTCATGGTGAATAATCCTTTTAATGTCCTGTTGGACCCTATTGGCTAGTATCTTGGTGAGAATTTTTGCATCCATATTCATCAGGGATATTGTTCTGTAGTTCTCCTTTCTGGTGGGGTTTTTTGTTTTGGTATCAAGGTAATGCTGGCCTCATAGAACGAGGTTGGAAGTTTTCCTTCCATTTCTATATTTTGAAACCACTTTAGAATAGGTATCATTTCTTCTTTAAATGTTTGGTAGAATTCCCCTGGGAAGCCATCTGGCCCTGGATTCTTGCTTTTTGGGAGGTTTTTGATTACTGCTTCAATTTCCTTGCTGGTTATGGGTCTATTCAGATTGTCCATTTCTTCCTGTTTCAGTTTTGTCAGTTTATAAGTTTCTAGGAATGCATTCATTTCTTCTAGATTGCCTAATTTGTTGGCATATAATTGCTCATAATATGTTACTAAAATTGTTTGTTTCCTTGGCGTTGGTTGTGATCTCTCCTCTTTCATTCATGATTTTATTAATTTGAGTCCTTTCTCTTTTGTTTTTGAGAAGCCTTGCTAAAGGTTTATCAATCTTATTAATTCTTTTAAGGAGCCACCTTCTAGTTTCGTTTATCTGTTCTACTGTTCTGGTTTCTATTTCATTGATCTCTGCTCTAGTCTTTATTATTTCTCTTCTCCTGCTTGGTTTAGGCTTAATTTGCTGTTTTTTCTCCAGCTCCTTTAGATGTAAGGTTAACTTGTATATTTGAGATTTTTCTACTTTTTTGAGTGAGGCTTGTATTGCAATGTACTTCCCTCTTGGGACCTCCTTTGCTTTATCTCAAAGGTTTTGAACAGATGTGTTTTCATTCACATTAGTTTCCATGAATTTTAAAAATTCTTCTTTAATTTTCTGTTTGACCCATTCATTCTTTAGTAGGATGCTCCTTAACCTCCAAGTGTTTGAGTTCCTTCCAATTTCCTCTTGTGATTGAGTCCAAGTTTCAAAGCATTTTGTTCTGAAAAGAAGCAAGGAATAATCCCAATCTTTTGGTACCAGTTGAGCCCTGATTTGTGACCCAGTATGGGATCTGTTCTGGAGAAAGTTCCATGTGCACTCGAGAAGAATGACTATTCTGTTGTTTTAGGTTGGAATGTTTTGTAATTATCCATGAAGTCCATCTGGTCCAGTGTGTCATTCAAAGCCCTTGTGTCCTTGTTGATCTTCTGTTTAGAAGATCTGTCCATTTCTATGAGTGGGGTGTTAAAAGTCCCCTACTATTATTATATTATTATCAATGAGTTTCTTTAATTTTATTATTAACTGGTTTATATATTTGGTGCTCCCATGTTAGGGGAATAAATATTTACAATTGTTAGACTCTTCTTTTTATATAGACCCTTTTATTATGATATAGTATCTTCCATCTTTTATTACAATTTCTGGTTTAAAATCTAGTTTGTCCGATATAAGAAGGGGTATTCCACCTTTCTTTTGATGTTCATTTGCATGATAAATTGTTCTCCACCCCTCACTTTCAATTCGCAGATATCTTTAGGTCTGAAATGAGTCTTTTGTAGGCAGCATATAAATCAGTCTTGTTTTTTATCCATTCAGACACCACATGTCTTTTGATTGGAGTGTTTAGTCCATTTACATTCAAGGTAATTGTTGATAGATATATGTTTATTGCCATTTTACTACTTGTTTTGTCATTGTTTCTGAGGATTTTTTTTTTATCCTTTCTTGTCTTTGTTACTTTTGGTCTCTCTTTTGCACTCAAAGCATCCTCTTTAATATTTCTTGCAGGACTGGTTTAGTGTTTTCCAAATTCCTTTAGTTTTTGTTTTTCTGGGAAAGTCTTTATCTCTCCCACTATTCTGAATGATATCCTTGCTGGATAGAGTCTTCTTGCATGCAGATTTTTCCCATTCAAGACATTGAATACATCATTCCCCTCCTTTCTATATTGCCAAATTTCTTTTGAGAAATCTCCTAGCCTTATGTGTTTTCCCTTGTAATTTTAGGACTTCTTCCTTCTTCTTTTAAGAATTTTTTATCAATATATTTTGAAAATTTAATTACAATATTTTTTTTTAGTGTTGGTCTGCTTTTGTTGATGAGAACTTTCTGTTCTTCCTGGTTCTGGATGTTTGTTTCCTTCTCCAGATTAGAGAAGGTTTCAGGTATTATTTCTTCAAATAAATTTTCCATCCTCTTTACTCTCTCTTCTTATCGTGGTAATTCTATAATATGAATGTTATTACCTTTGATGGAATCAGTTCCCTACATCTATTCTTGTCTTGCATATTTCTTCCTACTCTCTTTTGTCCAACTTCATTGCTTTCCATTACTTTGAGGTCTAGGTCATTAATTCGTTCCTCTACTTTCCAGTCTATTGCTCATTGCTTCAAGCTTGTTTCCAATCTTTTTTATTGTACTTTCCATCTCCGATTGGTTCTTTTTTAACTCTTTTTTTTATGGTAATGATCTCACTTGGTGTCTTCCATTCTTTTCTCAAGTCCAATGAGTATCCTTAGGATTGTTGCTTCAAATTCTCCACCAGGCATATTACTTATATTTCCTTCATTTAAATCTCTGGTCATGGCCTTATCTTATTCATTCATTTGGGATAAATCCCTCCATCTTCACATTTTCTCTAAGTCTCTGTCTTCTTCTCTGTGTTAGAAAAGCCAGTTATGTCTCCTGCTCCTGAAAGTAACAGTCTTATGAAGAAGAGCTTACCTAGTGCCCAGAGCCTGGTGTTTCAGAGATTAACTCTGGTGCATGCTGCATGCACTCTGCTATTGTGTTTTGGCTGCTCTATCCTTCAGGTGAGTCTTCTCCAGAGGCTCTCCTTGGCTGCTGTGAGCAGTGTTTGGTCTCTGACCTGAGTGTGGTGAATTTTAACTAGGCGTGCTTTGGTCTGCTTGTGAAATGAGAGCTGACACAACCTGCACCAGAACAGAGGCTTGCAGAACTCTCTGGTCTGGAGAAATGGTGTGGATGGGTTTTGTGCTGGTCCTCCGGGGGAGGGGTCTGACGTGCTGGGACTGATGCAAACTTGTGTGAGAATGGCACCCTGCCATAACACATGGGGTTTGGGCTTAGTGTATGCAAGTTAGACAGCTAGAGTCTGTGCTGCACTGCTTCCCACAGGTGGCTCTGTGTTAATGTTGCTGGGCGGGGGAGGGAAATGGTGCCAGACAGCAACTTCATTCCCAGAGAGGCATCTGTTTTCACTGCCTCTCAGAGACATACCACCAGAAGAGCGAATATTCTCTCCACTGTGTGCCCCAAGCATTCTTCATGCTACAAGAAGAGCAAATAATCTCCCCACTGTGGGTCCCAAGCACTCTTCAGGTTGCTGTTTCCAGGTTGTCTACCCCTGGGTTAGTTTTCCTGCCTTCTCTAAAGGAGTAGTGTAGTGTCCTGTGCTCTCTCCCACTGAAGCCCATTGACCTTTAAAACTTCAGGCTTTAAGCCCCACTGGTTGTAAAAACTCACAAAATTCATCCCCTCTTGTTTTCCAAGCAAATGGTTTTGAGAAAACTTTCTCCTTTTGGGTTCTTCTGTGTGCTCCTCTTTCTTTCCCTTCTCTGCAACCACAGCTCTCTTCCCTTGCAGCACCCCTGATCCAGTTCTCACCTAAACCCCATCTCCACACTTCTACCTTTTTCAATGTGGCCTCTTCTTTCTCTTTAGTTGTGGAGTTTTTTCGACAGTCTTCAGGACTATTTCTGAAGTATTTAGGATGATTTGATAGTTATCTAGTTGTGTTAGGTGAGGCTGGGGTCCTCCTACTTAGTTGCCACCTTCTTCTCTTAATAAATGACATTTTCTTAATTTCATTTTGAGATTGTTCATTGCTAGTGTATGGAAATATAATTAATTTTTGTATACAGTTCTTGTATCATACAATATTGCTGATTTGTTTATTAATTCTATTAATTTATTAATTACAATATATTATTTGTAGGTTCCCTAGTATTTTTTAAAGATTTAGTAATTTATCCGAGAGAGAGAGAAAGAGCAAGCACAAGCAGAGGGAGGTGCAGAGGGAGAGGGAGAGGGAGAGAGAGAATCCTCAAGCAGACTCCCCACTGAGTGTGGAGCCTGAGGACCCTGAGATCATGACCTGAGCCTGGATCTTTAACTGACTGAGCTGCCCTGGTGCCCAAGTTCCCTAGTATTTTTTACATGAAACATACCACCTGTAAATGGTAAACACCCTTTGCAGTTTTTGTTTGTTTGTTTTTTGTTTTCCTTGACTAATTGACTTGGCTTTAACTTTAATAATAATGTTGATTGGAATTATCAAGAGTATTCAGAGGGTAGAATTAAGACGGTGGAGACATAGGGGGACCTAGAGCTTTCCTCATCCCTTCAATGAAGCTGTTTTGAGGTCAGATCACTTGGAAGACCCAGGGAATCAATCTGAGGGTTGGAAGAAGGATTTCCACAGTTGGAGGGAGACAGTGTGATAAGTGCAAGGTGCATGGAAGTGAACTGGGGGAGAATCTTTTCCATGGGGAGAGAAAAGGGAGAGAAGGGTTGAGAGAATGCAGTGTCCATTGGGTTCACACAAGAAGAAAACCTCCAGGACCAGAGACTGGGGAGCTGGGGGAACTGAGTGGGCAGTTTTTTTGCAGACAGTGAGTGTAGCTCAAACTTTTGGAAGTGCACAGCTTTTGCCAGAGCTGAGCTGTAGTGTGCACTTCTAGAGGGAAGGACAGCTCTGGGTGCACAAGGTGGTGTAGGGATCTCTTGGGTCACACTGGGAAAGACCATTCTCCTTCCTGGAGTACATTTGGAAGAAGGTATATTGCCTATTCAAAGACAAAACACTCTACAGGCACCAGCAAATGGGTTTTCATCAGTAGTGAACAAAGGTTTGGGCAAGGCTGGATAATCTGCTAACTGTTTTTTGATCTCTATGCCATAGATTCTGTGCACCCTGCAGGCATGGGACTGTTTTTGTGAAATAAAGGTCACTAGTAAGAGCACAGAGAGGCTCTATTCTGGAGGAAGGAACAGATCCAAGGGGTGCTGGCTCCTTTAAGATTGGAGCTCTCAATACCAGCCAGAACCAAAGATAAAATGCAGGACAGCTGTCATGCTGGGAGTGCTAATGGCCCTTGCCTTTCTGTGAGGGGCTTCTGAACAGCGGGGGTGGGGGGGGAGATCCCCTGTCCCTGGGGGCAATGCCATTGTTCTGCTGGTACCAACACAGTTGGATTTCAGAGAGCAACACAGCGGCCTCCAGTGGAGGTGGGAGCTACTTATATCAAACCTCACACCCCTGTGCCTGGCAAGCACTTTTTTTTTTTTTTTTTACTGGGGCACGATTGACTCTAAGCCAGCACAGCAGGCTTCTCCCCTAGAGAAGCAATACATGCAGCATGCCACAAGCACCAAGTCTACAGATCATACAGTGTGTCCCTTTCAGTTCTGGTGGGAAAAGGACCAGGATGTATTTTCTTTCTCATTTTTTTTCCTTGAAATAAGGCTGGCAGGTTTTTATCTGTTTGTTAGATTGTTGTTGTTGTTTTTCATTTGCTTCTCTCTCTCTCTCTTTCTCTTTTGCACCAGGTTTCTTTTTTTCTTTCTTTTTATTTATTTACTTTTCTTTTTTTTTCTTTGGAATCAGGCTTAGAGTTTTTTGTTTGTTTGTTTTTTGTTTTTTATCTGTTTGGTTTATTTGTTGTTCCTTTTCCTTTTTTTTTCTTTTGTTGGATGAGACAGGCTTTGTTTCCTTTTTCTCCTTTTCCCCTTCCCTTTTTTTTCAGGATTTTTTCACAAACAAATCAAAACAAACCTAGATAAAGGCCCAAACATTCCCCACTGCAAGCAAGGAGGAACTCTGCAGAGGATGGACCAGTGGTAAAGAGCAGCCAAAACACAACAGTGGAGTATACACAGCACAAATTAGAAACACTTCTCAAAGTGCCAGGCCCTAGACACTGCATGACGTTTTTAATATAGCGTTACTCTGAGGTGAAGGATATATTACAAGCTTTCATAACAGGCAAAAGAGAGAAACTTAGCTAAAATGACAGGATGGAGGAAATCTGCCCAAAAGAAAGGTCAGGAAGATAACACAGCCTATATATATATATATATATATATATATATATATATATATGAACAAGAATTTAATTCAACAGTCATAAGACTACTAGCTGGATTTGAAAAAAGCGTAGAAGATACCAGAGAAACCCTCACTGCAAAAATAAAAGACCTGAACACTAGTCAGGCTGAAATAAAAAATGCCATAACTAAGATACAAGATAGATGATATAATCACTACAAGGAATGAAGAAGCAGAGGAGAGGATAGGTGACATAGAAGATAAAATTATGGGAAAAAATAAAGCTGAAAATAAAATTAAAAAAAAAACTTTAATAGATCACGAGGTAGACTTAGAGAACTCAGTGATTCCATAAAGTGAAATATCTGTATCATAGGAGTTCCAGAAGAAGAGCAGAAAAAAAGGCAGAACTTTTATTTGAACAAATTATAGCTGAAAACATCCCTAATCTGGGGAAGGAAATAGGCATTCAAGTCCAGGAGGCATAGAAAAACCCCCTCAAAAATCAAAACAGGAGAACACCATGACATAACATAGCAGAACTTGCAAAATACAAAGAGAAAGAGAGAATTCTAAAAGCAACTCTGGAGAAAAGGTCCTTACCCTACAAGGGTAGACACATAAGCCTGGCAGCAGACCTGTCTACATAGACCTGGCGGGACAGAAAAGATTAGAATGACATATTCAACATGTTAAATAGGAAGAATATACAACCAAGAATACTTTATCCCACAAGACTATCATTCAGAATAGAAAGATAAGAGTTTCCAAGACAAACAAAAAATAAAGGAATTTGTAAAGACTAAACCAGTCTTGCAAGGAATATTAAAGGGGACGCTTTGAGCAGAAAGAGAGCCCAAAAGTAAAAAAGACCAGAAAGGAACAGAGACAACCTACAGGAACAGCAACTTTACAGGTAATACAATAGTTCGTGGCACTAATAACTCTGAATGTAAATGGACTAAATGCTCCAATCAAAATACATGGGGTATCAGAATGGATTAGAAACAAAAAACAAAAAAACAAGATCCATTGATATGCTCCTTACAAGAGATTAAATTTAAAAAAAGATTTTATTTATTCATTTGAGACACAGAGATACAGAGAGAGAGAGAGAGAGCATGAGCAGTGGGGGGAGACAGAGGGAGAGGGAGAAGCAGACTCCCCACTGAGCCAGGAGCCCGACATGGGGCTTGATCCCAGGACCCTGGAATCATGACCTGAGCCGAAGGCAGACGCTCAACCATCTGAGCCACCCAGGCGCCCCTACAAGAGATTAATTTTAGATTCAAAGGCACCACCAGATTGAAAGTGAGGGGGTGCCGAACCATTTATCATGCCAAAGGACATCAAAAGAAAGCTGGAGTAGCCATCCTTATATCAGACAAACTAGATTTTAAACCAGAGATTGTAATAAGAGATGAAGGAGACTATACTACAATAAAGGGGTCTATCCAACAAGAAGATATAAAAATTGTAAATATTTATGCTGCTAACTTGGGAGCAGCCAAATATATAAACCAATTAATAATAAAATTAAAGAAACTCATTGATGAGAATACAATAATAGTAGGGGAGTTTAACATCCCACTCACAGCAATGGACAGATCATTTAAGCAGAAGATCAACAAGGAAACAAGGGTGGCAGTTCCCTCCCCCAGAAGACAGGTTGGAAGAACAAGAAGACAACAACCCTAAGGTCTCTATAAAACAGGTGCATCTTGCTTGGGTCATGGTTAATACTTTGGACTCTGTACATTCCCTCAACCATCCCCCCACAGAATGACTAAGAGGAGGAACCCTCAACAAAGAAAACAATCAGAGACTCTGGCCTCAGCCACAGACCTAATAAATATGGATATAAGCAAGATGTCAGAAATGGACTTGAGAGTAACAATTATGAAGTCGATATCTAGGCTGGAGAAAAGTATTAGCGACAATATAGAATCTCTAAGGGCAGAAATGAGATCTAATCAGGCCAAACTTAAAAATGCTATGAATGAAATGCAGTCTAAACTGGATACTCTTACTGCCAGGGTAAATGAGGCAGAAGAACGAATTAGTGAACTAGAAGATTAGATGATAGAAAAGAAGGAAACCGAGGAAGCCTGGGAAAAATAATATTAAAGCCCAAGAGATCAGACTAAGAAAAATTAATGAGGCCATGAAATGTTCCAATGTCAGAATTATTGGGATACCTGAGGGGGTGGAGAGAGAGAGAGAGGTCTAGAAGATATATTTGAGCAAATCGTAGCTGAGAACTTCCCTAATCTAGGGTAAGAAACAAGCATACGTGTTGAGAATTGACAATCTGAATAGACCAATAACCAGTTATGAAATAGAAGCACTGATCAAAAACCTCCCCAAAAAACAAGAGTCCAGGACCTGATGCATTCCCAGGGGAATTCTACCAAACATTCAAAGAAGAAATAATACCTATTCTCCTGAAGCGGTTTCAAAAAATAAGAACAGAAGGAAAACTTCCAAAGTTGTTCTATGAGGCCAGCATTACCTTGATCCCCAAACCAGGCAAAGAGCCCAGGAAAAAGGAGAATTACAGACCAATACCCCTGATGAATATGGAGATCAAAATACTCAACAAGATCCTAACCAATAGGACCCAAAAGTACATTAAAAGGATTATCCATCATCACAAAGTGGGATTTATCCCTGGGATGCAAGGGTGGTTCAACATTCGCAAATCAACCAATGTGATAGAACACATTAATAAAGGAAGAAACAAGAACCATATGGTCCTCTCAATGGATGCAGAAAAAGCACTGTGCAAAATACATCATCTTTCCTGGTTAAAACTCTCTACAGTGCAGGAATAGAGGGAACATTCCTCAATTTTATAAAAACCATCTATGAAAAGCCCACAACGAGTATCATTCTCAATGGGGAAAAGCTGAGAGTTTTTCCCTTAAGATCAGGAACACAACAAGGATGCCCACTCTCGCCACTATTGTTCAACATAGTACTAGAAGTCCTAGCATCAGCAGTCAAACAACAAAAAGAAATGAAAGGTATTCAAATTGGCAAAGAAGAAATCAAACTCTCTTTTTGCAGATGACATGAAACTTTATGTGGAAAACCCAAAAAATTCCACCCGCAAATTACTAGAACTCATACAGCAATTCAACAATGCAGCAGGATACAAAATCAATGTACAGAAATCAGTTGCTTTTCTATACACTAACAATGTAATTGTAGAAAGAGAAATTAGAGAATTGATTCTATTTACAATAACACCAAAAGCCATAAGACACCTAGGAATAAACCTAACCAAAGATGTAGAGGATCTATACTCTAGAAACTACAGATCGCTTATGAAAGAAATAGAAGATGACACAAAAAGATGGAAAAATATTCCATGCTCATGGATTAGAAGAATAAACATTGTTAAAATGTCTATGCTGCCCAGAGCAATCTATACCTTCAATGCCATCCCGATCAAAATTCCAATGACATTTTTCAAAGAGCTGGAACAAACAATCCTAAAATTTGTATGGAACCAGCAAAGACCACAAAGTGCCAAGGGAATGTTGAAAACAAACAAACAAACAAACAAACCTGGGGGCATCACGTTGACCGATTACAAGCTATATTATAAAGCCATGATCACCAAGACCACATGGTACTGGCACAAAAACAGACACATAGATCAATGGAACAGAATAGAGCCCAGATATGGACCCTCAACTCTATGATCAACTAATCTTCGACAAATCATGAAAGAATATCCAAATGGAAAAAAGACAGTCTCTTCAATAAATGGTGCTGGGAAAATTGGACAGCTATATACAGAAGAATGAAACTCGAACATTCTCTTATACCATACACAAAGATAAAGTCTAAATGGATGAAAGACCTCAATGGGAGACAGGAATCCCTCAAAATCCTAGAGGAGAACATAGGCAGTAACCTCTTCGACATCGGCCACAGCAACTTCTTTCAAGACACGTCCCCAAAGGCAAGGGAAACAAAAGCAAAAATGAACTTTTGGGACTTCATCAAGATCAAAAGCTTCTGCACAGCAAATGAAACAGTCAACAAAACAAAGAGGCAACCCATGGAATGGGAGAAGATATTTGCAAATGACACTACAGATCAAGGGCTGGTATCCAAGATCTATAAAGAACTTCTCAAACTCAACACCCCAAAAACAAATCATCAAGTCAAAAAATGGGCAGAAGACATGAACAGACACTTCTCCAAAGAAGACACAGGAAAAAATGTTCAACATCATTAGCCATTAGGGAGATTCAAATCAAAACCACATTGAAATACCACCTTACACCCGTTAGAATCACAAAAATTAACAAGACAGGAAACAACAAATGTTGGAGAGGATGTGGAGGAAAGGGAACCCTCTTACATTGTTGGTGGGAATGCAAGTTCGTGCAGCCACTTTGGAGAACAGTAAGGAGGTTCCTCAAAAAGTTAAAAATAGAGCTACCCTATGACCCAGCAATTGCACTACTGGATATTTACCCCAAAGATACAGATGTAGTGAAAAGAAGGAGCACAAGCACCCCAATGTCCACAGTAGCCAAACTGTGGAAAGAGCTGAAATGCCTTTCAACAGATGAATGGATAAAGAAGATGTGGTCCATATATATAATGGAATATTACTCAGCCATCAGAAAGGATGAATACCCTTTTGCATCAACATGGATGGGACTGGAGGAGATTATGCTAAGTGAAATAAGTCAAGCAGAGAAAGTCAATTATCATATGGTTTCACTTATTTGTGGAACATAAGGAATAGCATGGAGGACATTAGGGGAAGGAAGGGAAAAATGAAGGGGGGGGTCAGAGGGGGAGAAGAACCATGAGAGACTATGGACTCTGAGAAACAAACTGAGGGTTTTAGAGGGGAGGGAGGCGTGGATGGGTGAACCCAGTATAGATGTTAAGGAGGGCACATATTGCATGGAGCCCTGGATGTTATACACAACTAACGAATCATTGAACACTATATCAAAAGCTAATGAAGTACTGTATGGTGACTGACATAACATAAAAAAAGAAAGAAAGAAAAAAAATACGGCCATCCAAATTTTTGGGAAGCAGCAAAGGCAATCCTAAGAGGGACGTATATAGCAATATAGGTCTTCCTTAGGAAGCAAGAAAAGTCTCAAACACATAACCTATTATTACACCTAAAGGAGCTGGGAAAAGAAAAGGAAGTAAAACCTACAGCCAACAGGAGAATGGGAAATAATAAAGATTAGAAAAGAAATCAGTGATATAGACATAAAAAAATTAGAACAGATCAACAAAACTAGGAGCTAATTCATTAAAAGAATTAACAAAATTGATGGGCGCCTGGGTGGCTCAGTTGGTTAAGCGACTGCCTTTGGCTCAGGTCATGATCCTGGAGTCCCAGGATTGAGTCCCGCGTCGGGCTCCCCGCTCGGTGGGGAGTCTGCTTCTCCCTCTGACCCTCTCCCCTCTCATGCTCTCTCTCACTCTCTCTGTCTCCAATAAATAAAATCTTTAAAAAAAAAAAAAAAAGAATTAACAAAATTGATAAACCTCTAGCCAGACATATCAAAAAGAAAAGAGAAAGGATCCAAATAAAGTCATGAATGAAAGAGGAGAGATCACAACCAACACAAAAAATATAAACAATTACAAGAGACTACTATGAGCAATTGTATGTCAATAAATTAGGTAATGTGGAAGAAATAGATAAATTTCTAGACACTTAAACTAACCAAAACTGAAATAGGAAGACATAGAAAACCTGAACAGACCCATAACCAGCAAAGAAATTGAAGTAGTAATCAAAATTCTCCCAAGGGACAAGAGTCTAGGGCTGGATGCATTCCCAGGGTAATTCTACGAAACATTTAGAGAATTAATACCTATTCTTCTGAAACTGTCCCAAAAAATAGAAATGGAAGGAAAACTTCCAAATTCATTCTGAGGCCAGTGTTACCTCGATCCCAAAACTAGGAAAAGACCCCACCTAAAGGATAATTACAGACCAATATCCCTGATGAACATGGATACAAAAATTTTCAAGAAGGGAGTAGCAAATAAAATACAACAGTACATTAAAAAATATTCACCACAATCACATCAGATTTATTCCTGGGCTTCAGGGATGGTTCAACATCCATAAATCAATCAACATGATTCACCACATTAATAAAAGAATGGTTAAGAGCCTTATGATCCTCTCAATAGATGTAGAAGAAGCATTTGACAAAATACAGCATAATTTCTTTTTTTTTCCACAAATAAACCAACGTTAATAGATATTATTTTGTATTTATATAGCATCTTCTTCAAGAACCTTAGACGCTTTACTGCATAATTTCTTGATAGAAACCCTGAATAAAGTAGGGAGAGGGAACGTACCTCAACATCATAAAGGCCATATAGAAAGACCCACAGCTAATATCATCTTCAATGGGAAAAAACTGAGAGCTTCCCCCTCTAAGGTTAGAAACATGACAGTGATGTCCACTCTCATCACTGTTGTTCAACACAGTACTGGAAGTCCTAGTCTCAGCAATCAGAAAACAAAGAAATAAAAGGCATCAAAATTGGCAAGGAAAAATCAAACTATCACTCTTCACAGACGACATGATACTCCATGTAAAAAACCTGTAAACACTACACCAAAAAGTGCTAGAACTGATACAGGAATTCAACAAAGTCACAGGATATAAAATCAATGCACATAAGTCTGTTGCCTATCTATACACCAACAATGAAGCAAAATGAAGGGATTGATCCTCTTTACAATTGCACCAAAAACCATAAGATAACTAGGAATAAACCTAACTAAAGAGGTTAAAGTCCTATACACTGAAAACCATAGAACACTTATGAAAGAAATTGAGGAAGACACAAAGAAATGGAAAAACATTCCATGCTCACGGATTTGAAGAATAAATACTGTTAAAATTTGTATGCTTCCTAAAGGAATCTACACATTCAATGCAATCACTATCAAAGTAACAGCAACATTTTTCATAAAACTAGAAGAAATGATCCTAAAATTTGCATGGAACCAGAAAAGAACCCGAATAGCCAAGACTTCAAACTGTATGACAAAGCTGTAATCATCAAGATAGTATGGTACTGGCACAAAAACAGACACATAGATCAATGGAACAGAATAAAAAACCCAAAAATGGACCCTTAACTCTATGGTCAACTAATCTTTGAGAAAGCCAGAAAGAATATCCAATGTAAAAAAAGAACATCTTCAAGAAATGTTGCTGGGAAAATTGTACAGCAGCATGCAGAAGAATGAAAGTGGACCATTTTCATATACCATGCACAAAATTAAATTCAAAATGGGTGAAAGACCTAATGTGAGACAGAAGTCTATCAAAATCCTAGAGGAGAACACAGGCAGCAAACTCTTTGACCTAGGCCACAGTAAATTTTACTAGACATATCTCCAGAGGCAAGGGAAACAAAAGGAAAAATGAACTATTGGAGCTTCATTAAGATAAAAAGCTTCTTCTCTGCCACCATCTTGCCTCCTCCATTCTCTTACACCATACACAAAGATAAACTCAAAATGGATGAAAGACCTAAATGTGAGACAGGAATCCATCAAAATCCTAGAGGAGAACACAGGCAGTAACCTCTTCGACCTTGGCTGCAGCAACTTCTCCCAAGACACATCTCCAAAGGCAAGGGAAACAAAAGCAAAAAATTAACTATTGGGACCTCGTCAAGATAAAAAGCTTCTGCACAGCAAAGGAAACAGTCAACAAACTAAGAGAAAATCCATGGAATGGGAGAAGATATTTGCAAATGACATATCAGATAAAGGGCTGGTATCCAGGATCTATAAAGAACTTCTCAAACTCAACACCCAAAAAACAAATAATCCAGTCAAGAAATGGGCAGAAGACATGAACAGACACTTCTCCAAAGGAGACATACAAATGGCCAACAGAGACATGAAAAAATGCTCCACATCACTTGCCATTAGGGAAGTGCAAATCAAAACCACAATGCGATACCACCTTACACCAATCAGAATGGCTAAAATTAACAATACAGGGAACAACAAGTGTTGGTGAGGATGTGGAGAAAGGGAAACCCTCTTACACTGTTGGTGGGAATGCAAGCTGGTACAGCCACTCTTGAAAATAGTATGGAAGTTCCTCAAGACGTTAAAAATAGAACTACCCCATGATCCAGCAATTGTATTACCTTGTATTTACTCCAAAGATACAGTTGTAGTGAAAAGAAGGGCCACATGCACCCCAATGTTCATAGCAGAAATGTCCACAATAGGCATACTGTGGAAGGAGCTGAGATGCCCTTCAACAGATGAATGGATAGAGATGTGGTATATACATATAATGGAATATTACTCAGCCATTAGAAAGGATGAATACCTACCATTTGCATCAACATGGATGGAACTGGAGGGTATTATGCTAAGTGAAATAAGTCAAGCAGAGAAAAACAATCATCATATGGTTTCACTCATATGTGGGATATAAGGAATAGTGCAGAGCACCATAGGGGAAGGGAGGGAAAACTGAATGGGAAAGAATCAGTGAGGGAGACAAACCATGAGAAACTCTGGACTCAGGGAAACAAATTGAGGGTTGCAGTAGGAAGGGGGGTTGGCTATGGGGTAACTGGGTGATGGGCATTAAGGAGGGCACATGATCTGATGAGCTCTGGGTGTTATACGCAACTAATGAATCATTGAACACTACATTAAAAACTAATGAGGTACTATATGTTGGCTAATTGAACTTAATAAAAAAAGACAAAAGCCTTCTGCAGAGCAAAGGAAACAGTCAACAAAAGTAAAAGGCAACCCATGGAATGGGAGAATGTATTTGCAATTGACCTATTAGATAAAGGGCTAGTATCCCAAATCTATAAAGAACTTATCAAACTTAACACCCGAAGAGCAAATAATCCAGTCAAGAAATGGGCAGAAAATATGAACAGACATTTCTCCAAAGAAGACATACAGGCCAACAGACACATGAAAAAGTGCTTAATGTCACTCATCATCGGGGGTATGCCAATCAAAACCATGATGAGATACCACCTCACACCTGTCAGAAGGCCTAAGATGAACACCTCAGGAAACAACAGAAGTTGGCAAGGATGCAGAGAAAGTTGAACCCTCTTACGCTCTTGGTGGGAATTCAAACTGGGGTAGCCACTTTGGAAAAAAGTATGGAGGTTCCTCAAAAAGTTAAAAATAGAGCTACCCTATGACTCAGCAATTGCACTAACAGGTATTTACCCAAAGGATGCAAAAAATACAGATTCAAAGGGATACATGCACCCTAATGTTTATAGCAGCACTATCAACAATAGCCAAAATATGGAAAGAGCCCAAATGTCAGTCAATGGATGAATGGATACATGAATGAATGGATAAAGAAGATGTGCATGGAATATTATAATAGAATATTTACTCAGCCACCAAAAAGAATGAAATCTTGCCATTTGTAACGAATGGATGGAACTAGAGTTTATTATGCTACCCAAAATAGGTCAGTTAGGGAAAGACAAATATCATATGATTCCACTCATATGTGGAATTTAACTAATAAAACTGATGAACATAGGAGAAGGGAAGGAAAAATAAAATAAGATAAAAACAGAGAGGGAGGCAAACCACAAGAAACTCTTAACTATAGGGACAAACTGAGGGTTGCTGAATATGAGGTGGGTGAGTGGATGCGGTAATTGGGTTATGGGTATTAAGGAGGGCACTTTATGTGGTGAACACTGGGTGTTATATGCAACTGATGAATCACTAAATTCTAGCCCTGAAACTAACAATACACCATACCTTAACTAAATTGAATTTAAATTAAAAAAAAGAGTATTCATACTTGCTTTTTTTCCTGGTCTTGGGGGAAATTTTTCAGTTTATCATCCTTACTTACAATATTAGCATGGGTTTTTCTCAGATCCCCTTTATGAAGTTGAGGAAGTTTTCTATTCTTAAGTTGTTGTTTGATTTTATCATGAAAGGATGTTAGATTTTATCAAATGCTTTTTCTATATGTATTGAAATTATCCTGTGATTTTTGTCCTGTATTTGATCAATATATTACACTGAATTTCATATGTTGAACCAACCTTACATTCCTCAGATGGTTCACATTTGATCATGGTGTGTAATTATTTATTTTTATGTTACTGGATTCATTTTGCCAGTAGTTTGTTAAGGATTTTGCATCTGTATTCATAAAGGACATTGATCTGTAATTTTTTCTTGTGATATCTTTGCCTGATTTTGGTTTCATGGTAATACTTCTCTCATATTTGGGAAGTATTTCCTCCTATTCTACCTTTGTAAGAGGTCTCAGACATTTGATAGTATTTATCAGTGAAATCATATGAGTTGGGTTTTCTTTAATGGGAAGTTTATTATTGTTATTGTTATCATTATTACTATTTTACTTATTATAGATATATTTCAGGTTTTCTATTTCTTCATGAGTTAGTTTTAGTAGTTATGTTTTTTTATGAATTTGTTAATTTCATCTAAGTTATCTGATTTGTTGCCATACAATTATTTACATCATTTCTTTTTTTATTTATTTTTATTTTAATTCTGGTACAGTTAGCATACAGTGTAACATTAGTTTCAGGTGTACAATATAGTGATTCAACAATTCCATATATCACCCTGTGTTCATCACAGTATGTACACTCCTTAATCCCCATCAACTATTTCACCCATTCCCCCACCCACCTCCCTTCTGGTAACCATCTGTTTGTTTTCAATAGTTACCAGTCTATTTATTGGCTTGTTTGTTCCTCTTTTGTTTTTTTTACTTTGCTCATTTGTTTTGTTTCTTAAATTCTACATATGAGTGAAATTATGTGGTATTTGCCTTGCTCCAACAGACTTATTTCACTTAGTACTACACTCTCTAATTCTACCCATGTCATTGCATATCACAAGATTTCTTTCTTTCTTATGTCTGAATAATATTCAATTCTATATATATACCACATCTTCTTTATTCATTAATCAGTCAATGGACATGGGCTGCTTCCATAATTTGGCTATTGTAAATAATGATGCAATTAACATATGGATGCATGTATCTCTTTGAATTAGTGTTTTTGTGATTTTGATTAAATACCCAGCAGTTCAATTTCTCAATCATACAGTAGGTCTATTTGGAAATTTTTGAGGAACCTCCATACTGTTTTCCTGAGTGGTTGCACAAGTTTGCATTCCCACCAACAGTGCAAGGAGGGTTCCTTTTTCTCCACATCCTCACGAACACTTGTTGTTCCTTGTGTTTTCTATGTTAGCCATTCTCACAGGTGTGAGGTGACATCTCATTGTAGTTTTGATTTGCATTACCCTAATGATGAGTATCTTTTCATATGTCTGTTGGTCAACTGCATGTCTTCTTTGGAGAAATGTCTCTTCATGTCTTATGCCCATTTTATAATTGGATTATTTGTTTTTTGGTGTCAAATTGTGTAAGTTCTTTATGTATTTTGGATACTAACCCTTCATCAGAGATGTCATTTGTGTACTACCATTTCCCATTCAGTAGGTTGCCTTTTAGATTTTTTGATGGTTTCCTCTGTGCAGAAACTTTTTAATTTGATGTAGTCCCAAGTTTATTTTTGCTTTTATTTCCCTTGTGTCAGAAGACATATCTAGTAAAATATTACCATGACTGGTATCAGAGACCTTACTGCCTGTGTTCTCTTCTAGGATTTTTATGGTTTGCAGGTCTCATACTTAGGTCTTTCATTCATTTTGAGTTTATTTTTGTGCATGGTGTAAGAAAGTGGTTATTTCATTCTTTTGCACAGGGCTGAGCAGTTTTCCCAATACATTTTCTTGAAGACACTATCTTTTTCCCATAGTATATTATTTACTCATTTGTCAAAGATTAATTGACCTTATAGTTGTGGGTTTATTTCTGGGTTTTATATTCTGTACCATTTATCTATGTGTCTATTTTTGTGCCAGTACCATACTGTCTTGATAATGACAGCTTTGTAATATAACGCTAAGTTGGAAATTATGATACCCCAGCTATGCTTTTCTTCTTCAAGATTGCTTTGTCTTTTTGGCGTCTTTTATGTTTCCATATAAATTTTAGAATTGTTTGTTGTAGTTCTGTTGATAGGGATTGCATTAAATGTGTAGATTGCTTTGGGTAGTATAGACATTTTAACAATTTTGTTCTTCCAATCCGTGATCATGGAATGTCTTTCCAATTCATGGTTTCATCTTCAATGTCTTCCATTACTGTTTTCCATTTTTTCAGAGTACAAGTCTTTCACCTGTTTGGTTAGGCTTATTCCTAGGTATTTATTGTTTTTGATACTCTTGTAAATGGGATTGTATTCTTGATTTCTCTTTCTGCTGCTTCATTATTAGTGTATAGAAATGCAACAAACTTCTGAACATTTTTTTTTTTTATCCTGTGTCTTTACTGAATTCATTTATCAGTTCTAGTAGTTTTTTGGTGGAGTTTTTAGGGTTTTCTATGTATAGTATCATGTCATCTGCAAATAGTGAAAGTTTTACTTCTTCCTCACCAATTTGGATGCCTTTTCTTTTTCTTTTTTTTTTTTTAATCTAATTGCTGTGGCTAAGACTTCCAGTACTGTGATGAATAAAAGTGTTTAGAATGGCCATCCTTGTCTTATTCCTGACCTTAGGGAGAAACGCTCAGTTGTTCCACATTGAGTATGATGTTTGCTGTGTGTTTTTCATATATGACCTTTATTATGTTGAGGTATGTTCCCTCTAAACCTACTCTGTAGAGGGATTTATCATGAATGGATGTTGTACTTTGCCAAATGTTTTTTCTGCATCTATTGAAAGGACCATATTGTTTTTATATTTTGTCTTATTGATGTGATGTATCACATTGATTTGCAAATATTGAACCAACTTAAATACTGCAAATAATTCCCACTTGATCATGGTGAATGATTTTTTTAAATGTGCTGTTGGATTCTGTTTTTTAGTATTTTGTTGAGGATTTTTGCATCTATGTTCATCAAATATACTGGCATGTAGTTCTATTTTTAGTGGTGTCTTTTTTTTTTTTTTAAGATTTTATTTATTTATTTGAGAGAGAGAGAATGAGAGAGAGCACATGAGAGGGGGGAGGGTCAGAGGGAGAAGCAGACTCCCCGCCGAGCAGGGAGCCCGATGCGGGACTCGATCCGGGGACTCCAGGATCATGACCTGAGCCAAAGGCAGTCGCTCAACCAACTGAGCCACCCAGGCGCCCTTTAGTGGTGTCTTTTAAAAAATATTTTATTTATTTATTTTGACAGAGAGAGAGAGAGAGACAGTGAAAGAGGGAACACAAGCAGGGGGAGTGGGAGAGAGAGAAGCAGGCTTCCTGCCGAGCAGGGAGCCCAATGTGGGGCTCGATCCCAGGACCCTGGGACCACGACCTGAGCTGAAGGCAGATGCTTAACGACTGAGCCACCCAGGCGCCCCTTTAGTGGTATCTTTATCTGATTTTGGTATCAGAGTAATGCTGGCCTTATAGAATGAATTTGGAAGTTTTCCTTGCTCTTTTATTTTTTGGAATAGTTTGAGACAAATAGGTATTAACTCATCTTTAAATATTTGGAAGAATTTGCCTGTAAAGACATTTGGTCCTGGACTTTTGTTCATTGTGAGTTTTTTGATTACTGATTCAATCTCCTTGTTGGTGGTAGGTCTATTCAAATTTTCTGTGTTTCAGTTTTGGCAGGTTATATGTTTCTAGGAATTTATCCATTTCTCCTAGGTTGTCCAGCCTGTTGGCATAGTGTTTTTCATAATATTCTATTATAATTTTTTTAAAAAAATTTCTGTGGTGTTGGTTGTTAGTTCTGCTCTTTTATTTGTATTTTTATTATTTGTGTCCTTTCTTTCTTTCTTTCTTCCTTTTCTTTCTTTCTTTCTTTCTTCTTTCTTTCTTTCTTTCTTTCTTTTTTTTTGATGAGTTTAGCTAGAATTTTGCTTATCTTTTCAAAGAACCAACTCCTGGTGTCATTGATCTGTTTTTTGTTGTTGTGCTTGTGCGGGTGCATGTGCATGTGTGTGTGTGTGCGTGTGCGTGTGTGTGTTTAGTTTCTATATCATTTATTTCTGGTCTAATCTTTATTATTTCAATTATTTACAACATTTTAAAATCATTTTTATTCCTCTAAGTTTGGCAGTAATATCCCCTCTTTCATTTCTGATCTTCATAATTTGAGTCTTCTCTCTCTCTCTCTTTCTCTTTTTCTTGGTCAGCCTAGGCACAGTTTCTCAATTTTTAAAAATCTTTTTAGGGACACCTGGGTGGTTCAGTGGGTTAAGTGTCTGACTCTTGATTTTGACTCAGGTTGTGGTCTCAGCATCATGAGATCAAGCCAAGTGTTGGGCTCCATGCTCAGTGTGGAGTCTGCTTAAGATTCTCTCTCTCCCTCTTCCTTGGCCCCTCCCCCACTTGCTCTCTCTCTTTCTCTCTCAAATAAATACATAAATAAAATCTTAAAGGATATTTTTAAAGACACGACTTTTCATTTTATTGATTTTCTCTATTGCATTCTATTCATTTATTTAGCTTCTAATCTTCAATATTTCCTTCCTTCTCCTTACTCAGTTTTTAAGTTTTCTTTTACTAGTTTCTTTAGGTGGAAGGTGTGGTTATTGATTTGAGATCCTACTTATCTTTTAATGTAGGTTTTTATTGGTAAAATTTTCCTCTAAACCCTGCTTCTGCTGCATCCCATGAGTTTTGGTAGGCTGTGGAATTGTTTTGATTCATATCAAAGCATTTTCTATTTTTTTTTTGTAGTTTCTAATTTAAATGGTTACTTAGGAGCATTTTGTAAATTTCTGCATACTTTTGAATTGTCTATGTTTCCTTTAGTTATTGATTTTTATTTTATTTCATTGTACAGAAAACATATTTTGTATGATTTTAATACTTTTAAATTTACTGAAACCTATTTATGGTTTAACATATGGTCTATCCTGGAGAATGTTTTATATACACTTGAGAGGAATGTATACATTAAGGCTGTTGGGTATAGTGCTCTGTTTCTATTATGTTTAATTTATAGTGGTCTTGAAACCATCTATTTCCTTCTTGATCATCTGCTAAGTTGGTCTCTTCATTATTGAAATCGTGTATTAAAGTTTCCAATATTGTCCTGAATTGTCTGTTTCTCTCCTCAGCCCTGTCTGACTTTATTTCATGTATCTGGGGAATCTGTTATTAAGTACGTGGTTATAATTATTTTATATTCTAGATGGTTGACCAATTATCATTATAAAATGTCATCTGTAATAACAATTTTTGTTATAAAGTCATTTTTGTCTGATATTAGTATATCCATTCCAGCTCTTTTTTTTTTTTTTTTTTTTTTGGCTACAATTTGCATGGGATAACTTTTTTCCATTTTTTACTTCAAAACAATTTGTTTATTTTTACCTATAGTGTGTTTCCTGTAGATAGCATATAATTGGACCATGTGTTTTAATCCATCTTGCCAATCTGTGTCTTTTAAGAGGAGAGTTTAATTCAATTTACATTTAACCTAAATACTGACTTCTACCACTTTTCTCATTTTTTGTTGTTCTTGTTACTCACTCCATTACTGAATTATTTTGTGTTAGTTGCTTTCTAGTGTATCATTTTAATTCCTTTGTTCTCTCTTTTACTATATATTTTTAAGTTATTTTCCTAGAGATTACTCTGAGGATTACAATGAATATCTCAACTATCTACTTCATATTCATACCAATTGAATTACAGCACTGTACAAAACACTTGCTCAAATATAATTTTAAGCTCCCTTTCTCCTTTGTACTGATTTTAAATAAAAATTACATCATTATACATTGTGGGTCCATCAATCTACTTTTATTTTTTTTCATTTTTTTCAATTTAGTGATTCATCTCTTACATGTAACACTCAGTGCTCATCATAACAAGTGCCTTCCTTACTACTCATCACCAATTTAGCCCATTCTCACCCACCTCCTTCCATCAACCCTCATTTTGTTCTCTATCATTCAGAGGTTGTTATAGTTTGCTTCCCTCTCTCTCTTTCTTTTTTCCTATGTGTTCATCTGTTTTGTTTCTTAAATTCCACATGTGAGTGAAATCATATGGCATTTGTCTTTCTTCAACTGACTTATTTCGCTTACCATTATACACTCTAGCTTTATCCATGCCACTGCAAATGGCACGATTTCATTCTTTTGGATGGCTGAGTAATATTCCATTGTATATATATACCACTTCTTCTTTATCAACTCATCTATGGAGGGATATTTGTGCTCTTTCCATATTTTGGCTATTGTTGATAATGCTGCTATAAACCTCAGGATGCATGTATCCTTTCGAATCTGTATTTTTATATCTTTTGGGTAAATACCGAGTAGTGCAATTTCTCAGTCATAGATAGTTCTATTTTTAACTTTTTGAGGCAACATCATACTGTTTTCCAGAGTGGATGCACCAGTTAGCTTTCCCACCAACAGTTTAAGAGGATTCCCCTTTCTCTACATCCTCGCCAACATCTGTTGTTTCAAGATTTTAGCCACTCTGACAGGTATCTCATCATAGTTTTGATTTGTATTTCTCTGATGATGAGTGATGTTGAGCATCTTTTCATGTGCCTGTTAGCACATGTCTTCCTTGTAAAAATGTCTAGTCATGTCTTCTGTCCATTTCTTAACTGGATTATCTGTTTTATGGGTGTTGAGTTTGATAAATTCTTTATTGATTTTGGATACTAACCCTTTATCAGATATGTCATTTGCAAATATTTTCTCCCATTCCATAGCCTGCCTTTTAGTTTTGTTGATTGTTTCCCTCGCAGATCAGAAGTTTTTTAATCTTGATGAAGTCCCAATAGTTTATTTTTACTTTTGTTTCCTCTGCCTTTGGAGACGTATCTTGAAAGAAGTTGCTGTGGCTGATGTTGAAGAGGTCACTGCATGTGTTCTCCTCTAGGATTTTGATGGATTCCTGTCTCACATTGAGGGCTTTCATCCACTTTGAGTTTATCTTTGTGTATGGTGTAAGAGAATGGTCCAGTTTCATTCTTCTATATGTAGCTATCCAGTTTTCCCAGCACCACTTATTGGAGAGACTATCTTTTTCCATTGGATATTTTTTCCTGATTTGTCAAAGGTTAGTTGAGGGTCCACTTATGGAGTCTTTATTCTGTTCCATTGGTCTATGTGTTTGTTTTTGTGCCAATACCATACTGTCTTGGTGATCACAGGTTTGTAATATAGCTTGAAATCAGGCAACATGATGTCCCCAGCTTTGTGTTTCTTTTTCAACATTCCCTTGGCTACTCAGGGTCTTTTCTGGTTCCATACAAATTTTATGATTGTTTATTCCAGCTCCTTGAAAAATGCCAATGCTATTTTAATAAGGATGGCATTGAAAGTCTAGATTGCTATGGGCAGGATGGACATTTTAACAGTGTTTAATCTTCTAATCCATGGGTAGTATAGACATTTTAAAAATGATTGTTCTTCCAATCCATGAGCTTGGAATGTTTTTCCATTTCTTTGTGTCCTGTTCAATTTCTTTCATAAATGTTCTGTAGTCTTCAGAGTACAGATCTGTTACTTAAATTTTGGTTAGGTTTATTTTGTTTTTGTTTTTGTTCTAGGTTTTGGTTAGGTTTATTCCTAGGTATCTTATGGGTTTTGGTGCAGTTGTAAATGGGATCAATTCCTTGATTTCTTTATCTGCTGCTTCATTATTGGTGTATAGAAATGCAATAGATTTATGTACATTGATAATATATCCTGCAACTTTAGCTGAATTCATGTATGAGTTCTAGCAACTTTTTGGTGGAGTCCTTCGGGTTTTCTACATAGAGTATCATGTCATCTACAAATAGTGACAGTTTGACTTCTTCCTTGCTGATTTGGATGCCTTTTATTTCTTTCTGTTGTCTGCTGAGGCTAAGACTTCCAGTACTATGTTAAATAACAATGATGAGAGTGGAAAGCCTGTGCCTGGTCCTATTCCTAGAAGTGAAGTTTTGTAGCAGTCTATGATCAGTAGACTTAGTGTGTGTGAGGGGTTTCTGCTGGTCTTTTTGGGGAGGGGGCTGCTGTGCTGATTCTGGGAGGACTTGCCCTAGTAGAGATGTACCCGCAGGGTGCATGGGGGCGGGGTTTAGTGTATGTGGCTCCAGTCTCCACTGGGGGGCACTGTGTTGCTCACTGAGGATCAGTCCTTGCTGATGGGTGAAGGGGAAAGTGGTGTCACCTTTCCTGGGAGGGGGGAGATAGTGCCCACCACTCTTCAGGAAGCCCTCACAGAAGAGCAAACAATCTCCCCTCTTGTGTTCCCAGTTTCTGTCAGATCCCTGACTTCACCCTGTCTGTGTTCAAGCTGTCTGTCTGCCCGGTAGCACAGTACTCCTGTTTTATGCCATGTTCAGGGCTGGTTTCAAAACCCCAAATTTTAAGGATCTGTGTGGCATGGACCCACACTGATCCTTTGGGGGAGGGTCTTGCCATGCTGTGGCCAATGATTTTTGTCCCAGAAAAGCAGTTGCTTGAAGGCACAGCAGTTTGGAGTTTATGGTAAAGCACAGCAAAAAACTGGCACCAATGTTTGCAGTCTCAGCAGGTGTGTATGTTCCTATGCTAGTGAACAGGACAGGAAGTTTGCACCTGCCAGCTCTTTTGTCCCCTGGAGAGGCTGTGCCACCATTCACAAATGTTCTCCCAGAAGGGGAACTGTTTCTACCTGTGTGACCCAGGGTATCCTCAGACCACGCTATCTGCTCCCAGGCCTCCACCCTCCTTCCCCACCAGAGCACTGCTAAACCTGCCCAACATGACCATAGCAATAGCACGGACTTCTAAAACTTCAGTCTTTGAGCTCCACTGCTTATAAAAACGTATGGTAGTAAGCCCCTCTCCTTTTCCCAGTCAGTGGTTTTGGGGAGAGTCTCTCTTGTGCAATCCCCTGCACATTGTTTTCATTCTTTCTCTCTCTCTCTTTCTCTCTTGCTCTTCTCTCCATGATCAGGGCTCCCTTCCCTCCACAGCACCTGCAATTCTTTTCACCCCAAATCAACTCTCTACAGCTCCTACCTTCCACGAGGTGGCCATTTTTGTAGCTGTAGATGTGCAGTTTGTCCTCTCAGTACTCATCAATTTCTTGGGTGTTCAGAATGATTTGATATTTATGTTTTCAAGGAACTAGGCAAGCTTAGGGCCCCCCTACTCCTGTGCCATCTTAACTCCTCCCCACCTGATGGTGTACCACAGTTCTCTTAATCTTTGTTCATTTTTCTTCATTCTTTTCAATTTCTGCTCCTAATACTAGATAATCTTAGTTGGCATATTATTAAATTTACTGCTTCTTTATTCTTCCAATTGAAATCTGCTGTTGAGTACCTCTAATGCCTTTTTCATTTTAGTTATTGTCTTTTTTTCAGTTTTAAAACTTTTATTTAGTTATTTTTTATAATTTTTATACTATTATTGAAGTTCTATATTTGGGAAGACAACATTCTCATACTGTCCATTTGTTTCTTAGAAATGTTTTCTTGTAGTTCTTTAAACATATTTAAAATAACTGATTTACAAAACTTCAATGAGATATCACCCCACACCAGTCAGAATGGCTAAAATTAACAACAGAGGAAGTGACAGGTGTTGGCAAGGATGCAGGGAAAGGGGAACCCTCTTACACTGTTGTTGGGAATGTGAACTGGTGCAGCCACTCTGGAAATGGTGGTTCCCCAAAAAGTTAAAAATAAAACCACCTTATGAAATAATAATTGCACTACTAGATATTTACCCAAAGGATACAAAAATACTAATTCAAAGGGAAACATGCACCCCAATGTTTATAGCAACATTATCTATAATAGCCAAATTATGGAAAGAGACCAAATGTCCATCAACTGATTAATGGATAAAGAGGTGATATATACACACACACACAGTGAAATATTATTGGATATATACAGTGGAATATTACTCAGCCATAAGAAAGAATGAAATCTTGCCATTTGCAGTGAGGTAGATGGAGCTAGAGAGTATTATGCTAAGTGAAATAAGTCAGAGAAAGGAATATACCATATGATTTTACACATATATGAAATTTAAGAAACAAAACAAACAAGCATAGGGATAAAGAGAGAGAAGCAAACCAAGAAACAGACTCTTTAAAAAAAATTGTGAGTTAACATCCAGTGCAATATTGGTTTCTGGAGTAGAATTCAGTGATTCTTCAGTTACATACAACACCCAGTACTCATCAAAACAAGTGCCCTTCTTCTTGTTGTAATGAGCACTGGGTATTATATGCAACTGAGGAATTACTAAACTCTACCTTGAAACTAATAATACACTTCATGTTAACTAACTTGAATTTTTTTTTTAAAAGTGCCCTCCTTAATACCCATCACCCATCTAGCGCATACCTCCTACTTCCCTCCATCAACCCTCAGTTTGTTCTCTGTCCTTAAGAATCACTTATGGCTTGTTTCTCTCTCTCCTTTTCCCCCCAAGAAACAGACTCTTAACTATGGAGAGCAAACTGAGGGTCACTGGAGGGGACCCGGGCAGGGGGGTTGGTTAAATAGGTGTTGGGTATTAAGGAGGGCACTTGTGATGAGCACTGGGTGTTGTATGTATGTGATGGATCACTAAATTCTACACTTGAAACTAATACACTGTATGTTAAGTAGCTGGAATTTATTTAAAAACTTGGAAAAAATAAGTAAAATAAAATAATATAACTGATTCAAATATTTTGTCTAGTAAGGCTGACGTCTGGGCTTGCTCAGGAATAGTTTCTATTTCCTTCTTCTTTCCTATGCATGGGCCATACTCCCCCATCTTTGTAGAGGTATAATTAATATTTTAAATATATATTTAAGGTATACAAAATGATGTTTTATAAATGTATAAATTATGAAGTGATTTCCACAATCATGTTTATTTACACATCCATAACCTCATATAGTTACCATACTTTTTTTTTTTTTTGGTGTGGTGAGAACACTTAACATGTACTCTTTAATAAATTTGAAGTATACAATTAAGTATTATCAACTATAGTCACCATGCTCTACATTAGATCCCAAGAACCTATTCATCTTTTAGATGAAAGTCTGTACTGTTTCATCAACATCTCCCTATTTTCCTGTCTGCTGTGCTTCATAATTACCATTCTAATCTCTGGTTGTAGGAGTTCAACTTTTTTAGATTTCATGTATAAATGAGATTATATACTATTTTTCTTTCTCTGTCTGGTCTATTTCACTTTGCATAATGTCTTCCAGGATCATCATGTCATTGCAAATAGCAGAATTTTCTTCTTTTTAGAGCTGAATAATATTCCATTGTATACATATGACATATTATTCTTTATTCATTCACCCATAGATGGACACATAGGCTGTGTTTATATCTTGGCTATTGTGAATAGTACTGCAATAAACCTGGGAATGCAGATGTCTTCTGGAGACAATAATTTCATTTCCTTTGGGTATATACACAGCAGTGAGATTGTGGGATTTTATGTCAGTCCTAGTCTTATTTTTTTTTTTAAACCACCATACTGTTTTCCATAATGACTGTACCAATTTACATTTCCACCAACGATGTACAATGGTTTTCTTTTCTCCATATCCTCACCAACACTTGTTATCTCTTGGGTTTTTTTCTTTTTTTGATAGAAGAAATACTAACAGATGTGAGGTGATAGCTCATTTTGGTTTGGATTTGTATTTCCCCAATCATTAGTGATGTTTAGTACTTTACCATCTACTTGTTGACCATGTGTATGTCTTTGGGAAAATGTCTATTCAAGTCTTTTTCCCACTTTCTAATTGGATTACTTATTTTTTTGTTATTCAGTTGTATGAGTTTTTGATATATTTTGGAAATAATCCCTTATTAGGTTTCCGGTTTGCAAATATTTTCTCTTGTTCTGTTTCTTCTGCTTTTTTAGTCTGTTGTTTCTATCCTTTGCTGTACAGAAGATTTGCAGCTTGATGTAGTTCCACTTGTTTATTTTCACTTTTGTTGCCTGTGTTTTTTGTGTCATATAAAAAAAATCATTGCCAAGACCAAATTCAATGAGATTTTTCCTATATTTTCTTCTAGGAATTTAATGGTTTTAGGTATTATGTTTATGTCTTCAATCCATTTTGGGTTGATTTTTGTATATGGTGTAAGATAAGGGTCCAATTTCATTCTTTTGCATGTGGATATACAGTTTTCCCAACACTATTTACTGAAGAGACAATCTTTTACTTATTGTGTATTCTTGGCACCTTCAGTTGACTTTATATGCATGGGTTTATTTCTGAGTTCTCTACTCTGATTCCCTAGACTATATGTCTCTTTTTATGCCAGTACCATACTGTTTGAATTACTGTAGTTTTGCAATACAGTTGGAAAACACAATGCCTCTTGCTTTTTTCTTCTTTCTCAAGATTGCTTTGGATATTTGGGTCTTTTATGGTTCCATACAAATTAAGATTTTTTTTTCCATTTCCATGAAAAAAATGCCATTGGAATTGTTACAGGAATTCCAATGAAACTGTAGGTCACATTGAGTAGTATGGACATTTTATAATATTAATTCATCCAATCAAATAACGTGGGATATCTTTCCATTTATTTGTATCTTCTTCAATTTCTTTCATCAATGTTTTATCGTTTTTTGGTTTGGTTTGGTTTGGTTTTGTGTAGACCTTTCACCTCCTTGGTTAAATTTGTACCTAAGTATTTTGTTGTTTTTGATGTTATTTTAAATGGAATTGCTTTCTTCATTTTTTCCAGACAGCTCATTTTTACTATATATAGGCATAACTGATTTTTGTGTGTTGATTTTGTATTCTGATACTTTACTGAATTTGTTAGTTCTAACAAGGGTTTTGTAAAATCTTTCAATTTTTCTACATATAGGATCTGGTCATTTACAAAGAGAGATAATGGTATTTCTTCCTTCCTTTCTTTTTTTTTTTTAATTTTCTTTACTTTTTCTTTTTCTATTTTTTAAATTTTTAAAAAATTTTATTATGTTATGTTAGTCACCATACAATACATCATTAGCTTTTGATGTAGTGAGCCATGATCCATTGTTTTCGTATAACACCCAGAGCTCCATGCAGTACATGCCCTCTGTAATACCAATCACCGAGCTAACACATCCCCCCACCCCCTTCCCCTCTAAAACCCTCAGTTTTTTTCTCAGAGTCCATAGTCTCTTATGGTTCATCTCCCCCTTCGATTTCCCCCCTTCATTTTTCCCTTCCTTCTCCTAATGTCCTCCATGCTATTCCTTATGTTCCACAAATGAATGAAAGCATACGATAATTGACTTTCTCTGCTTGACTTATTTCACTTAGCATAATCTCCTCCAGTCCCATCCATGTTGATGTAAAAGTTGAGTATTCATCCTTTCTGATGGCTGAGTAATATTCCATTGTAGATATGGACCACATCTTCTTGATCCATTCATCTGTTGAAGGGCATCTCAGCTCTTTCCACAGTTTGGTTATTGTGGACATTGCTGCTATGAACATTGGGGTACATATGGTCCTTCTTTTCACTACATCTGTGTCTTTGGGGTCAATACCCAGGTGTGCAATTGCTGGGTCATAGGGTAGCTCTATTTTTAAATTTTTGAGGAACCTCCACACTGTTTTCCAAAGTGGCTGTTCCACCTTGCATTTCCACCAACAGTGTAAGAGGACTCCTCTTTCTCCAAAACCTCTCCAACATTTGTTGTTTCTTTGTCCATTTTTGCCATTCTAACTGGAGTAAGGTGGTATCTCAATGTGGTTTTGATTTGAATTTCCCTGATGGCTAATGATGATGAACATTTTCTCAGGTGTTAGTTAGCCATTTGTATGTCTTCTTCAGAGAAGTGTCTTTTCATGTCTTCTGCCCATTTTTTGACTTATTTGTTTTTTGGGTGTTGAGTTTGAGAAGTTCTTTATAGATCTTGGATACCAGCCCTTTATCTGTAGTGTCATTTGCAAAAATCTTCTCCCATTCTGTGGGTTGCCTCTTTGTTTTCTGGACTGTTTCCTTTGCTGGGCAGAAGCTTTTTATCTTTTTTTTTTTTTTTTTTTTAATTTTTTTTTTTTTAAATATTTTATTTATTTATTTATTGGAGAGCGAGCGAGAGAGAAACAGCATGAGAGAGGAGAGGGTTAGAGGGAGAAGCAGGCTCCCCGCTGAGCCGGGAGCCCGATGTGGGACTCGATCCCAGGACCCTGGGATCATGACCTGAGCCGAAGGCAGTCGCCCAACCAACTGAGCCACCCAGGCGCCCAGAAGCTTTTTATCTTGATGAAGTCCCAAAAGTTCATTTTTGCTTTTGTTTCAGTAGCTTTTGGAGATGTATATTGAAAGAAGTTGCTGTGGCCAATGTAAAAGGGGTTACTGCTTATGCTCTCCTCTAGGATTTTGATGGATTCCTGTCTCACATTGAGGTCTTTCATCCATTTTGAGTTTATCTTTGTGTATGGTGTTAGAGAATGGTCGAGTTTCATTCTTCTGCATGTGGCTGTCCAATTTTACCAGCACCATTTATTGAGGAGACTGTCTTTTTTCCATTGCATATATTTTCCTGCTTTGTTGAAGATTAGATGACCATAGAGTTGAGGGTCCATATCTGGGACCTCTATTCTGTTCCATTGGTTTGTATGTCTGTTTTTGTGCCAGTACCATGCTATCTTGTTGATCACTGCTTTGTAATACAGCTTGAAATCAGGCAACGTGATGCTTTTTCTTTTTCTTTTTCAACATTTCCTTGGTGATTCGGGGTCTTTTCTGATTCCATACAAGTTTTAGGATTGTTTGTTCCAGCACTTTGAAAAATGTCATTCGAATTTTGATCAGGCTGGCATTGAAGGTATAGATTGCTCTGGGTAACATAGACATTTTAACAATGTTTATTCTTCTGATCCATGAGCATGGAATATTTTCCCATCTTTCTCTGTCTTCTTCAATTTCTTTCATGAGTGTTCTGTAGTTCCTAGAGTATAGATCCTTTACCTCTTTGGTTAGGTTTCTTCCAAGGTATCTTATGGTTTTTCGTGCTATTGTAAATGGAATCGTTTCTCTAATTTCTCTTTCTACAGTTGCATTATCAGTGTATAAGAAAGCAACAGATTTCTGTGCATTGATTTTGTATCCTGCCACATTACTGAATTGCTGTATGAGTTCTAGTAATTTAGGGGTGGCGTCTTTTGGGTTTTCCACCTAAAGTATCATGTCATCTGTGAAAAGAGAGTTTGACTTCTTCTTTGCCAATTTGAATATCTTTATTTCTTTTTGTTGTCTGATTGGTGTTGCTAGGACTTCTAGTAATATGTTGAACAATAGTCGCGAGAGTGGGCATCCTTGACATGTTCTGTTTTAAGGGAAAAGCTCTCAGCTTTCCCCCACTGAAGATGATATTCGCTGTGGGTTTTTCATAGATGGATTTTATGAACTTGAGGAATGTTCCCTCTATCCCTATACTCTGAAGAGTTTTAATCAGGAAAGGATGGTGTATTTTGTCAAATGCTTTTTCTGCATCAATTGAGGGGACCATATGCTTCTTCTCTCTCCTCTTATTAATGTGTTCCATCACATTGATTGATTTGCGAATGTTGAACCACCCTTGCATCCCGGGGATCAATCCGACTTGGTTATGGTAACATGATCTTTTTAATGTATTGTTGGATCCTATTAGCTAGGATTTTGTTGAGGATTTTGGAATCCATATTCATCAGGGATATCAGTCTGAAATTCTCCTTTTTCATGGGGTCTTTGCCTTGTTTGGGGATTAAGGTAATGCTGGCGTCATAGAATGAGTTTGGAAGTTTTCCTTCTGTTTCTATTTTTTGAAACAGTTTCAGTAGAATAGGTATTATTTCCTCTTTGAATGTTTGGTAGAATCCCACAGGGGATCCCTCAGGCCCTGGACTCTTGTTTTTTGGGAGGTTTTGGATCACTGCTTCACTCTCGTTACTGGTTATTGGCCTATTCAGGTTGTCAATTTCTTCCTGTTTCAGTCTTGGCAGCTTATAGGTTTCCAGGAAGGCCTCCATTTCATCCAGATTGCTCAGTTTACTGGCATATAGTTGTTGATAATAATTTCTAATAACTGTTTCTATTTTCTTGGTGTTAGTCGTGATCGCTCCCCTCTCATTCATAATTTTATTAATTTGTGTCCTTTCTCTTTTCTCTTGGATAAGACTGGCCAGTGGTTTATCGATCTTATTAATTCTTTCAAAGAACCAACTTCCAGTTTTGTTGATCTGATCTACTGTGCTTCTGGTTTCTAATTCATTGATCTCTGCTCTAATCTTAATTATTTCTCTTCTAATGCGTGGCTTAAGCAACGTTTGTTGCTTTTTCTCTAGTTCTTTAAGGTGTAGAGTTAGGTGGTGAAATCGGGATTTTTCTATTTTTTTTTAGTGAGGCTTGGATGGCTATGTATTTCCCCCTTAGGACAGCCTTTGCAGTATCCCATAGGTTTTGGACTGATGTGTTTTCGTTCTCATTGTTTTCCATGAATTGTTTAAGTTCTTTGATTTCCTGGTTGACCCAATCATTCTTGAGCAGAGTGGTCTTTAGCTTCCAAGTGTTTGAATTTCTGTCCAATTTTTTCTTGTGATTGAGTTCCAGTTTTAGAGCATTGTGGTCTGAGAATATGCAGGGAATAATCTCAATCTTTTGGTATCGGTTGAGACCTGATTTGTGACCCAGTATATGTTCTAGTCTGGAGAAAGTTCCATGTGCGCTTGAGAAGAATGAGTGTTCTGTTGTTTTAGGGTGGAATGTTCTGTATATATCTATGAGGTCCATCTGATCCAGTGTGTCATTCAAAGCTCTTGTTTCTTTGTTGATTTTCTGCTTAGATGATCTGTCTATTGCTGAGAGAGGAGTACTGAGGTCTCTTACAATTAACATATAGTTATCAATATGACTCTTTATTTTGGTTAATAGTTGTCTTATGTAGTTGGCTGCTCCCATGTTGGGGGCATAGATATTTACAAATGTTAGATCTTGTTGGATAGACCCTTTAAAAATGATATAATGTCCTTTTTTGTCTCTAACTACAGACTTTAGTTTAAAAAATAATTTGTCTGGTATAAGAATTGTTACCCCAGCTTTCTTTTGAGGTCTGCTGGCATGGAAGATAGATCTCCATCCCTTTACTTTCAGTCTGGATGTATCTTTAGGTTCAAAATGAGTCTCTTGTAGACAGCATATGGATGGGTCCTGTCTTTTTATCCAATCTGCAACCCTGTGCCGTTTTATGGGAGCATTTAGGCCATTCACGTTGAGAGTGATTATTGAAAGATATGAATTAATTGTCATCATGTTGCCTGTGAAGACGTTGTTTTTATAGATTATCCCTGTAAATTTCTGTTGTATGTCATTCTTGGGGTCTTTCTCCTTTTATAGAACCCCTCTTAATATTTCTTGCAGGGCCAGCTTAGTGGTCACATATTCTTTCAGTTTCTGCCGGCCTTGGAAGCTCTGCATCTCTCCATCCATTCTAAATGAGAGCCTTGCTGGATAAAGTATTCTTGGCTGCATGTTCTTCTTTTTTAGTACCCTGAATATGTCTTGCCAGGCCTTTCTGGCTTGCCAGATCTCTGTGGGTAGGTCCAATTGGTCAGGTTATTCTGATGTTCCTCCCTCTATATGTAAGGAATCTCCTCCCCCTAACTGCCCTTAAGATGGATTCCTTGGTTCTAAGATTTGCGAGTTTTACTATTACATGGCAGGGTGTTGGCCTGTTTTCCTTGTTCTTGAGAGGGGTCCTCTCTGCCTCTAGGACACGAATGTTTGTTTCATTCCCCAGATCAGGGAAGTTCTCAGCTGCGATTTGCTCAAATACATCTTGTAGTCCTGTCTCTCTCTCCACTCCCTCCGGGATTTCAATTATTCTGACATTGGAATGCTTCATGGTGTCACTTATTTCTCTGATTCTATTTTTATGGTTTCTGAGTTGTTTTTCCCTGGCCTCCTCTTTTCCCTTTTTATCTATTAAATTGTCCTCCAGGTCAATAATTCATTCTTCTGCCTCACTTACCCTAGCTCTTAGATTATCTAGATTAGATTGGATCTCATTGATAGCATTTTTAAGTTCTGCCAATTCAGCTTTCATTTCTGCCCTTAGAGACTCTGTGCTGCCATGAATTGATTTCTCCATTCTAGCTATTGTCTTCACAATTGCTAGCCTGAATTCCATCTCCGACATCTTGGTTATATCTGCATCCATTTGTAAATCTGCAGCATAAGTCATAATCTCTGAGTCTTTCCTATTTTGGGGGTTCCTCCTCCTAATCATTCTGTTGCTGGGTGGTTGAGGGAATGTATAGAGTCCAAATTATTGACCAGAACCCAAGCAAGATGCACCTGTTTTCTGGGGACCTTAGGGTTGTTCGCCTCTTGTTCTCCCAGCCTGTCTTCTGGGGGAGGGACCTGCCATGCTGTTACTCAGGCAACCCTGTTTGGGCAGAGTTGTCCTGCCCCCCTGTGGTGGGGTATGGGCTCAGTGCGAACCAGTTTTTTGGGGCTTTTGTTCTCTGGCAGCTTTCCCTGGCAGCTTTCCGTGTCTCTTCCAAGAGTCAGAGCAGAAGAGACCGTTTCCAACCCTCTGCCTCAGAGCAGAGAGACCACAGTCTGTTCTTCAGTGAGCTCTCCAGGCCACACTATCTCTGTTTCTGTCTGTGTTGCTATAAACTGCAGCGTCCTGTGTTGTGCGGCCCTCTGCTTCGCTCCCAGTCCTGCCTCCAGGTCGGGGCACATCTCTGCCATCTGTGCTTCTAAAACCGCCAGCCGCTCCCAGTTTGCACCCATGATGCTGCCACTCCGGTTTCCATCTGTGAAGCTGCCCTAATGTCCTTTCCCACCGCTATCGGTCTGTGAGTCTCTGCCCCGTCCCCAGCGTGCGAGGCTGTCGCTCACTGGCGGTGTGGGATCCCCATGGCCAGGCTCCCTCCCACTGCTGTTTATCCTCCAATATCTGGGCACGGAATCACAGCACCCCACTTCGTACCTCGAAAACAACTGCCTGTGATATTCTGTTTGTAGAGATCCAGATCTATCTTCTTACATCTCAGGCTGATTTCGTGGGTGCTCAGAGTGGTCTGGTAGATATCCAGCTCAATTCTAGGGACCAGTTGGAATAGGTTCCCTTACTCCTCCATCTTTCCCCCCCAACCTCTTCCTTCTTTTCCTTGACTAATTTCCCTGGCTAGGACTTCCAGTATTATGCTGAATATAACTGGGGAGAGCGGACACCATTATCATATTCCTGGTCCTGGAAAAAAATATTTCAAGTTTTCACCATTGAGTATGTTGTTAGCTGTAGACCTTTCATATATGTCCTTTTATTATGTCCAGATACATTCCTTCTATACCTACTTTATTTTTTATCATGAAAGGATAAATTTTGTCAAATGATTTTTCTCCATCTTTTGAGATTATTATGTGATTTTTCCCTTCATTTTGTTAATGTGGTATATCACATTTATTGATTTGCATATATGAAACCATCCTGGCATCTGAGGGATAAATCCCCCTTGAACATGGTGTATGATCCTTTTAATGTAATATTTAATTCAGTTTGCTAGTGCTTTTTAAAGGGTTTTTGCATTTATATTTATCAGGGATATTATCCTGTAATGTCCTTGTCTGGCTTTGGTATTAGGGTAATTCTGGCATTATAAAATGAGTTTAGAAGTGTCTCCTTGTCTCCCATTTTTGGGAAGAGTTTGAGAAGGATTGGCTTAAATATTTTTTAAATGTTTGATAGAAATTCACCAGTGAAGCCATCTGGTCCTAGACTTTTCTTTGTTGGCAGGGTTTTTTTTTTTTATTACTATTTCAATATTTTTACTCATTTTTGGTCTGTTTGGTTTTTCTATTTCTTTGTGATTAATCTTGGTAGGTTGTATGCTTCTAGAAATGTATCCATTTCTTCTGGGTTATCCCTTTTTTTGACATACTATTGTTTACAGTAGTCTCTCATGATCCTTTGTATTTCTGTGGCATCAGTTGTAAAGCCTCCCCTCTAATTTACGCTTTATTCGAGTCTTCTGTTTTTATTCTTGGTTCTATCTAAGGATTTGTCAAAATGTTTATCTTTTCAGAAAACCACTATTATTTTCACTGATTTTTTCTATAATTTTTCTAGTCTCTATTTTATTTATTTCTGCTTTAATCTATATTATGTTCTCCCCTCTGCTAACATTGAGCTCAGTTTGTTCTTCTTTTTCTTGTTTGTTAAGATGTAAAGTTAGCTTGTTTATTTGAGATGTCTCTTTTTTCTTCATTTATCTATATAAACTTCCTTTTAGAATTGTTTTTGCTGCGTCCTTTAAGTTTTGATATGTTGTGTTTCCATATTTGTTTGTGTCCAATACTTTTTGATTTCCCTTTGACCCATTAGGTTTTCAAGAGTATATTGTTTATATTGTTTAATTTTCACATATTTGTGAATTTTCCAATTTCCCCCATGTTACTCATTTCTAGTTTCATACCACTGTGGTCAGAAAACATACTTGATATAATTTAAATCTTTTCAAATTTATTAAGACTTCCTCTGTGACCAACATATGATCTATCCTTGGAATGTTCCATGTGTGCTTGAGAAAAAAAAAATTGTATTTTGGTTCTGTTAGATGTAATGTTATGTATGTGTTTGTTAGGTCCATTTGGTCTATACTATTATTAAAATCCACAGATTTCTTATTGATTTTCTATCTGCATAATCTATATAGTGTTGAAAGCACATTTTTGAATTACTCTGCTGTTACTGTATTTTTTGCTTATTTCTTCCTTTTATTCTGTTTTTATTTTCTTTAAATATTTAAGTTCTCCAATATTGGGTACCCATATTTTGAAAATGCTTAAATCCTGTTGATCAATTGACTTTTTTTTTTTTTTTACTATATAATAGTCTTTTTTGTTTCTTGTGGCTTTTTTTAACTGAAAATGTATATTATCATGGTATAATATACCAATACTCTTGCTCCCTTTTGGTTGCCATTTCTGTAAAATATCTTTTTCTTTCCCTCTACTTTCAGCTTATGTGTGTCTGTAAGTCAATCTCTTGCAAGGAGCATATTGTTGGTCTTGTTTTTTATCCAATCAGCCATTCTATGTCTTTTGATTGGCTAATTTAATCTATTTACATTTAAAGTATTTTTTAATAGATAAGAACTATCAAGAACTATTGCCATTTTGTTTATTATTTCTTGTTTTGTAGTTTTGTTTTGTTTTGCCTTTTTCCTTGCTTGGGGTCTTTTGAGTTTCATGTATCTGAATGTGCATATCCCTCTCAAGATCTAGAATCTTTTTTAACTATTATTTCTTTAAATAAAATTTCTGTTCCTTTCTTGCTTTTCCTGGGACTCCTATGATTTGAATCTTAATTCACTGGATGGTGTCCCATGATTCATGTAGGCTTTTTTCATTCTTTTTGAGATTACTGGGTAATCTCAAATGACCTATCTTTGAGTTTTTTTATTCTTCTGCATGATTGAGTCTGTAATTGAAGTTTTCTATTAAATTTTTCAGTTCTGTTATTGTATTCTTCAGCTCCAGTATTTCTGTTCAGTTCTTGGTTATAATTTATATTTCTTTATTAAGCTCCTTTTTGTTCATGCATTGTTTTCCTCATTTCATTTAGTTGTGTTGTCTGGCATTTCAATGAATTTCTTTAAGATTATTATTTTGATTTCTTTGTCAGACAATTCATAGATTCCATGTAGTTGGGGTCAATTACTGGAGCTTTTTTCCCTTCTGTGGTGTCATATTTGCCTGATTCATCATGATCCATGTAGATTTGCATTTATGTGTACATTTGGAGAAGAAAATACTTCTTCTGGTCTTTAGATTGTGTTGGTTCTCTGGGTTGATGGGATTACCTCCAGAATTGAAGTCAGGCTGGGTTGGAGTTGGGTCATGTGGCTATTGTTGCATCTGCAGTGGGGTCTCCAGTTAGTAGACCTGATACCAGAGGCTCAGCTGGGCATAGATCCTGTCATGCCCTTGGGTGGATTGGGATGGCCTCCAGGATCCTGTTCAGTAAGGCTGACCCTGGACAAAGGTCCACTTTAAGATCCACAGTTTGGTCCACAGATAGCAGGCCTGTTGTCAGGTGCATGGATGTGTTTCTCTCCTGCCAGACCGGATCCCTAACCGAATTCCTGCCAGGTCACTGAGTGGATTTCTGGGCAGGCAGAACTGACTGGGGACTGTGGCTGATAGGGGCTGGAATTGAGTTCTAGGGCTACTTCTGGGTCTATAGTCTGGACTGTAGTCTACAGAGCTGGCCCCAGGAACAACAGACAGGTGTTTCTCCCACCATTTTCCTGGGCTGGCAGGAGTGCTCCCACAGTGCTATGGGTAGGGGCTGGAACCAAGTTACAGGGACTTTTCAGAATCTGCAGTTGGAGTACAGTCCATGGGCCTTCCTCTGAATGCATGTACAGGTGTAGCTCCTGGTGTGTTACTGAGAAGGCAAGACTGCTCATGGACTGCAGCTAGGAGGGGATGGATCTGAATCATAGAGCTTTTCAAGAGCTGCTGTTGGACCAAATTTGGTTGGCCTGCCTCCATGGGTACCAACAGGTATGCCTCCCAGTGGTTCCCTGGGCCCACAGAACTACACACATACTATGGCTTGGAGTGGCTGGAGCTGAGTCATAAGGTTGCTTCAGCATCTGCTGTCAGACCAAGTTGGCTGGCCTGCCTCCAGGGGCACCAATGGGTATATCTCCCAGCAAAACCCTGGCAAACCAGGAGTGCCCCTTGACCATAGCTGGGAGGAGCTGGAACCAAGTTGCAAGCTGTTTCAGGATCTCTGTGGGTGCAGATAGGCATATTTCCCACCAGGTCCGTAGACTCTGAGGACTGCTCCCAGACTGCATCTGGAAGTGGCTTCAGCCATGTTTTAGGCTCATTTCAGAATCTTCAGAGGCACAAATTGGTGTGTCTTTCCACAGGTTCCTGGGACAACTACTCACAGACTGCAGCTGGGAGGGGCTAGAACCCACTTATAGGGTTGATTCAGAAATTAAGTCTCATAATCTTTTGTTGAAAACTGAAGATTTTATTTTTTTTTAATTTAAATTCATTACCAACATATAGTACATCATTAGTTTCAGATGAAGTGTTCAATAATTCATCAGTTACATATAACACTCGGTGCTCATCACATCCCATACCCTCCTTAAGGCCTATCACCCAATTATCCCATCCCCCCCACCTCCCCTCCAGCAACCCTCAGTTTGTTTCCCAGAGTCAAGAGTCTCCCATGGTTTGTCTCCCTATCTGATTTCTTCCCATTCAGTTTTCTCTCCCTTCCCTTATGATCCTCTGCACTGTTTCTTATATTCCACATATGAAACTGTAAGATAATTGTCTTTCTCTGAATGACTTATTTCATTTAGCATAATAAACTCCAGTTCCATCCATGTCAATGTAAATCGTAGGTATTCATCCTTTCTGATGGCTGAGTAATATTCCATTATATGTATATACCACATTTTCTTTATGCATTCATCCATCAAAGGACATCTCGGCTCCTTCCACAGTTTAGCTATTGTGGACATTGCTGCTATGAACATTGGGGTGCAGGTGCCCCTTCATTTCACTACATGTGTATCTTTGGGGTAAATATCTACTAGCACAATTGCTGGGTCCTAGGGTAGCTCTATTTCCAACTTCTTGAGGAACCTCCATAATGTTTTCCAGAGTGGCTGTACCAGCTTGCATTCCTACTAACAGTGTAAGAGGGTTCCCTTTTCTCCACATCCTCACTAACATTTGTTGTTCCCTGTCTTGTTAATTTTAGCCATTCTGACTGGTGTAAGGTGGTATCTCATTGTGGTTTTGATTTGTATTTCCCTGATGTCAAGTGATGTGGAGCATTTTCTCATGTCTCTGTTGGCCATTTGTATGTCTTCTTTGGAGAAGTGTCTGTTCATGTCTTCTGCCCATTTTTTAACTGGATTATTTGGGTTTTGGGTGTTGAGTTTGAGAAATTCTTTATAGATCTTGGATATCAGACCTTTATCTGTTATGACATCTGTCAATATCTTCTCCCATTCCATAGGTTGCTCTTTAGTTTTGTTGACTGTTTCCTTTGTTGTGCAGAAGCTTTTTAACTTGAAGAAGTCCCAATAGTTCATTTTTGCTTTTGTTTCCCTTGCCTTTGGAGACGTGTCTAGCAAGAAGTTGCTGTGGCTGAGGTTGAAGTTGTTGCTGCCTGTGTTCTCCTCAAGGATTTTGATGGCTTCCTGTCTCACCTTTATGTCTTTCATCCATTTTGAGTTTATTTTTGTGTATGGTGTAAGAGAGTGGTCCAGTTTCATTCTTCTACATGTAGCTGTCCATTTTTCCCAGTACCATTTATTGAAGAGACTGTCTTTTTTCCACTGGATATTCTTTACTGCTTTATTGAAGGTTAGTTGACCATAGAACCCATTTCTGGGTTCTCTATTTTGTTCCATTGATCTATGTGTCTGTTTTTGTGTCAGTACCATGTTGTCTGGATGATCACAGCTTTGTAATATAGGTTGAAGTCAGGCATTGTGATTGTCCCAGCTTTGGTTTTCATTTTCAACATTCCTCTGACTATTTGGGGTCTTTACTGGTTCCGTAAAAATTTTAGGATTATTTGTTCCAGCTCTGTGAAAAATGTTGATGGTATTTTGATAGGGATTGCATTGAATATGTAGATTGCTTTGCATAACATAGACATTTTAATAATCTCTTCCAATCCATGAGCATGGAAAGTTTTTCCATTTCTTTGTGTCTTCCTCAAATTCTTTTATAAGTGTTCTGTAGTTTCTAGAGTATAGATCCTTTACCTGTTTGGTTAGGTTTATTCCTAGCTATCTTATGGTTTTTGGTGCAATTGTAAATAAGATCAATTCCTTAATTTCTCTTTCTTCTGCTTCATTGTTAATGTATAGAAATACAACGGATTTCTGTGCATTGATTTTGTATCCTGCCATGTTGCTCAACTCCTGTATGAGTTCTAGCAATTTGGGGGTGGAGTCTTTTGGGTTTCCCACATAAAGTATGATGTTATCTGTGAAGAGTGAGAGTCTGACTTCTTCTTTGCCAATTTGAATGCCTTTTATTTCTTTTTGTTGTCTGATTGCTGAGGTTAGGACTTCTAGTATTATGCTGAACAACAGTAGTGAGAGTTGGCATATTTGTCATGTTCCTGGCCTTAAGGAAAAAGCTCTCAGTTTTTCCCCATTGAGAATGATATTCACTGTGGGCTTTTTGTAGATGGCTTTTATGATATTGAGGTATGTTCCCTCTATCCCTAAACTGTGGAGAGTTTTTTTTTTTTTTTAAGATTTTATTTATTTATTTGAGAGAGAGAGAATGAGAGACAGAGAGCATGAGAGGGAGGAGGGTCAGAGGGAGAAGCAGACTCCCTGCCGAGCAGGGAGCCTGATGCGGGACTCGATCCCGGGACTCCAGGATCATGACCTGAGCCGAAGGCAGTCGCTTAACCAACTGAGCCACCCAGGCGTCCCGACTGTGGAGAGTTTTAATCAAGAAAGGATGTTGTATTTTGTCAAAGACTTTTTCTGCATCAATTGAGAGGATCGTATGGTTTTCGTCTTTTTTTTTTTTATTAATGTGATCTATCATGTTGATTGATTTGCGAATGTTGAACCACCCTTGTATCCCAGGAATAAATCCCACTTGGTCAGGGTGAGCAATCCTTTTAATGTACTGTTGGATCCTATTGGCTAGTATCTTGGTGAGAATTTTGGCATCCATGTTCATCAGGGATATTGTTCTGTAATTCTCCTTTTTGGTGGGGTCTTTGTCTGGTTTTGGGATCAAGGTAATGCTGGCCTCATAGAATGAGTTTGGAACTTTTCCTTCCATTTCTATTTTTTTAAACCACTTCAGGAGAATAGGTATTATTTCTTCTTTAAATGTTTGGTAGAATTCCCTGGGAAGCCATCTGGCTCTGGACTCTTGCTTTTTGGGAGGTTTTTGATTACTCCTTCAATTTCTTTGCTGGTTATGGGTCTATTCAGATTGTCTATTTCTTCCTGTTTCTGTTTTGCCAGTTTATAAGTTTTCAGGAATGCATCAATTTCTCCAGATTGCTTAATTTGTTGGCATATAGCTGCTCATAATATGTTTTTAAATTTTTCTGTATTTCCTTTGTGTTGGTTGTTATCTCTCCTCTTTCATTCATGATTTTATTAATTTGGGTCCTTTCTCTTTTCGTTTTGGTAAGTATTGCTAGGGGTTTTTCAATCTTATTAATTCTTTCAAAGAACCAAAAACTGAACTTTTAAATAATATAACGTAGCAATTCTGAAAATCAGATCCCCTCCTTTCCCAGGATTTAATGTAATTGTTATTTAGTGACTTCTGGAATAATCCTGTAAAGTCTGTGTTCTATGTTGTATGTGAACACTGAAGTCTCTGCTTGGATTAGCTTAGTTTTCAGTAATGGTTCCACAAAGTTCTTCTTAAATGCTTTGAATCAATAAATTCCTCTCCTTTTGCCAAGAGATTTTTGTGTGCATGTTGGGATATACTTTCAACACTCAACCCTTACTTCTTGTTGCACAGAGCCTTAAAGTCAGCCAAAGATGAATGATTGGGACCTTTTGGAGTCTTCCCTGATCACACACACAGTCATGCACATGCACATATCCTCCCAGATCCTCGGGAATATGTAGAGCTTTTCATTGTCCCCTCTGGACATCTAATTTTCAGCTTTTCCTTCTAAGATTTTGGTCAGGTTTTGTTTGCCCCAACTGTTATTATGACCTAAAGCAGCTGTGATGTTAAACAATTGCCTCTAATTGCTTTTGATAAACATCTCTGGGGAAAAAAATTTGTTCACCATGCCCAAGCTTTAAGTCAGGTCAAATAAAGACAAGTCCTGTGAACCACGTTTTCCATGAAACTGCCAGAAAAATCAGATAATGATAATTCTATGGGAATGAGACTTTGGAGGAGATATAAACTCATTCTGATCCCTCTATTTGCTTCTAGATTGCTGCTTCTCATGGATACTGTGGTTGTGAAGTTGTTGGCATGTCAAGGCTGCAGTTAATATGCGAGAGGAGATGGGAATAGGGCAAACTACATTTTCTGTTATTACCAAGGTTCAGCCAGTTATTTTTTGTTTCTTGTTTTGTTTTTGTTTTAGAATAAGCACTCCTTGGATTATTGCAAATCTTTGATTAATTGTCAGAATTCTGGAAAAGTTTATTTGGCAATTTTTGTTAATGTTCTCATTGCTTTTATTGACAAGCTACTTTGGAGGACCTTTCTCTACAATTATTGTTGATATCATCCATAACTAGAATTTAAAGTTATGTGACTATCAAAAGATTTCATGTCATAAAGGTAATTACATGAACTTTTGAACATTTGTAGTTTTTGCCATTCATTGTTTTCACTATTTTTAACCTCTACTGTGTAAAAAAAAGTGCTTTCCAAACAACTAGTACGAATGTTGACTGAACTACAAAGTCAATTATAAACAGATTTTTAAGGAAATTGCCCCTAGATAATAAGTGACTCACAAGAAATAATTTTTACCCAAGTCACCATTATTTAGACAAAAGTTAGGGCATATATATATAACATTTGACTTCATATCAATATATATATATTGAAGTCAATATATATGACTTCATATATATGAAGTCAAATGTTTTTTATAACTTTCACAAGCTGAACATGATTGTAGGCATCTATGAGTATGTCAAAGGCAACCATAGTACAAAGACAAAGCATTTGATTAAATATTTATTGAAAATCCAACATATACATAGTAATAGGCAAAGTGTTGGGATTGGGGAGGCAGAGATACAAACAATGAACGTGATTGGCTCTTACCTTTTGTGGAGCTCAGAGTCTAGAAACAGACTTGTAACAAATGAGGGAGGAAGAGAAATTGGAGAGGTAGAGGGGAGAGAATCTTGAATGTGAAAAACATTATTACTCACTAGTCTTGACCCTTGCATGGTCCATTACACCTCTATATCCTTTCCTATGCTATTCCATTGGCCCAGCACATCTTCCACAATTTCCTTACCTTTTCCCTGATGAACCTTCAATGCAAACTCAAATTTTCCTTTCCTTGCCTCAGCTAGCAGAACTACTTATTCTCTTCTTGGTATTCCCTTAGCATTTATAAAAAAAACTTTATGAGAGTATATTATATTGTTCTGTAGCCATTTATTTACATGTTTGTCTCACCTACTAGAATGTGAGCACCTTATTGGGACCATGTAATATTTGTTCTAGAACCCTCAGCAACTAGAGCAGTACTGGGCACAAAGTATGTAGAGAAAGAGTAAAAATTAATTTCCTAACTTCAAAGATCCAAATTGTCACAGTGACTTTATAATATGGAAAAGCAACTTTTGTTTATCCTTCTAGTGGTAATGTCTAGGAATGAAAGCCCAAGAGAAATACCACTTTGATATTATGTTTCAACAGCATAGTTGATAGTGAAGCAACTTACCAAGTTTGGGGGTATGAAAATAGGTTAGATGGATAACTATTTAGAACTTTACAGTTTATAAACAGCTTTGACATGTGTTTTGGATTTAATCTTTACAAAACCCTATGAAATAGGTACCATCATCTTTCTTATTTTACAGGGGAAGAAACTGGCTCAGAGATGTACTGTAATTTGCCCAAGATCACAAATCGTCATAGTAAAGTTGGGACTAGCCCTTATGTGTCTTGACTCTCATTCTACTACAGTTATTGCTGCTTATCTTCAAGTGATTCATATCTCTCTGTACTATAGCCAATAGTAGCAATATCTTAAATTTATACTATTGTACATTAATAACATACTTTCAATGACCATTTACTTGTTTGTGCTTCATACCAGTCCTCTCAACAGACAGATAAGATTATCCCCATTTTCTAGGTTAGAAAACATACTCACGGGTGAGATGACTACATAAAGTCACATAGGAATTCAGGGAGAATCTTGGGAAAATGGCAAAGTAGGAGGACCTACTCATGCCATCCCATGTTTACAACTAGATATCATCCACATCCAAGTAAATAAACCAGAGTGTGATAAACTCCACAACTTAATATAGAGAAGTTGTATCTCAAAGATTAGGAAGGTCAGAAAGGCAGAGGAAGGTTGCCTGAAAGAGGGAGGGAGGTGAATGTATTAAGGCAGAGGAACTGGGTCCTTGCACCAGGGAGTTCACACAGGGAAGACTAACCCCCATAACATTTGGCTTTGAGGTGAAGAATTCCATTACTTTGTATAACCAGTGGGACTTGGAGCCTAGAATTTTAAAAGTCAGCTGACTTAGCACTGGGTGAGGCTGGAGGGTTAGTGATAGCTGGGTCATCACCCTTAAAGAGACAGCAGCCTGCACAGAGAGGCAACATAAAAACTGCAGCTTACACAACACGGCGGGGGAGAGGGGTACAAAGGGGAGACAAATCTGTTCATACTGGTTTTGGAGCATGTTGGGGGACTTCTTTGAAAAAGAGGGAACTGGCAGGCATCATTTTCTTCCCCTGCCCCATAGCATAAACACAGAGCCACCTGCAGGAGGCAGGGCTACACAGACACTTGTAGCCTCTACCCAGGTCTCAGGGCAAATTTTGTTAAAGCTCTGTGTGTGCCCTGCTCAACCACCAGGTGCACAGTTACCACTACACACCCTGCCAAGCCACAGTGAAGCACCCAGCCAAATATCCCCAGCCACTGTCACATGCCACATTCAACACCTGGAGCACAGCTGTCAACATGCACTATGTCCAGACACTGAGTGCACAACTACTGAGGCACCCCACACCCAGTTGCCATGCTGTGCCCAGCCACGTGGTGCGAGCCACCATCATACACTGTGCCCAGCTGTGCTTAGCAATTGTCACATGACTTGCTCAGCTTCACACCCCAGACAACCCTGGCATGCAGTCCCCAGCTGCTGGAGTGCTTCAGGGTATCCAGCATGGGACTAGTGCCCCAATCCAAATTTGCTAACACAGTTGATCTGCTTTCAAGTTCCCCAGTAGGCATGCCCCCTCAGAACTGGCCTGCTTGGGTCCCACTAATAACACAGAAAGCAAGCACAACCCACAAAAAAGAGAGTCAGTGCAGACAACTGCACAGAAAGGAAAATGGACTCAGACACAACAACAGGGCATACACAGCACACTCAGGATGCTCTCCTACAGTGCCAAGTTCTGGTGGTCAGAGGACCCTGTGTTGCAGGGCACTTCAGGACCTCCTTTTCATAAAGTCACTACTTTCTTTTTTTTAACGATCTTATTTATTTATTTTAAAGAGAGAGACAGAGAGTGAGAGAGAGAGCACAAGCCAGGGGGAAAGGCAGAGGGAGAAGCAGACTCCCTGCTGAGTAGGGAGCTTGATGTGGGGCTTGATCCCAGGACCCCAAGATCATGACCTGAGCCAAAGAAAGTTGCTTAACTGACTGAGCCACCCAGGTGTCCCTAGAGTCACTACTTTCAAGAATAGAAGACATAACTGACTTTCTTAACACAGAGAAACAGATAAAATGAGAAGACAGAGAAATTAATCACAAATCACAGCTAGAGATCTAAGTGAAACAGATATAAATAACATGCCTGATAGAGAATTTAAAGCAATGATCATAAGGATACTCAGTGGATTTGAGAAAAGAGTGGAAAACGAGTGAGACCCTTAAAACAGAGATAAGGAATAAGATAGCAGAGATAAAGTACTCAATAAACAAAATGAGAAACAGCCTTCATGGAAGAAATAGCAGGATGGAAGAAGCAGAGGAACGAATTAGTGACTAACAAGACAAAATAATAGAAACGAATCAAGTCAAACAAAAGAGAAAAAAGAATTACACAAAATGAGAATAGACTTAGGGAACTAAGTGACTCCATCAAATGTAATAACATTTGTACTATAAGAGTCCCAAAAGAAGAAGAGAAAGAAAAGGGGGTAGAAAATGTATTTGAAGAAATAATAGCCGAAAACTTCCCTAATCTGGGGAAGGAAACAGATACCTAGATTCAGAATGCACAGAGAAATCCCATAAAAATCAACAAAAGCAGACACAAATCAAAACATATTGTAATTGAATTTGCAAAATATAGTGATAAAGGAAAAATCTTAAATGTAGCAAGACAAAAGAAGTCATTAAATTAAAAGGGAAAGCTCATAAGGCTTGCTGCAGATTTCTCAACAGAAACATGGAAAGATAGAGGGAGTGCATGATATATTCATAGCGCTGAATGGAAAAATGTACAGGTGAGAATATTCTATCCAGCAAGGCTATCATTCATAATAGAAAAGAGATAAAGTGTTCCCAAACAAACAAAAACTAAGGCGTTCAAGACCACCAAAGCAGCCCTGCAAGAAATATTAAAGGGGACTCTTTGAGTGGAAAGGAGACACCAAAAAACAAAAGCAGTAAAAGTAAATATTTCTGTAAAAAATCAGTCAAGGAACTCACAAAATAAGAATATATAAAATATAACAACATATACTTAAAAGTGAGGAGAAGAATAAAAAATGGATTTAAATTTAAATGACCAATATAAATGCCTATACGCAGAAAAGTTTATATACAAACCTAATTGTGACTATATATCAAAAACCACTAATAAATATACAAAGAATAAAGAGAAATAATCCAAATACATCATGAAAGAAAATCTGCAAAACATGAAAGAAAGACAAGAAAGGATCAGAGAAAATCTTTAGAAACAAGCACAAAACAAGTAACAAAATGACAATAAATATATATCAATAATTACTTTATTTTTGTTTATAGTTCTTTTTAATTTTTTTATTTTTATTAACATATTATGTATTATTTGTTTCTGTGATTCATCAATCTTACAACTTCACATCACATTGCTCACCATAGCACATACCCTCCCCAATGTCCATCACCCAGCTACCCCATCCCTCCCACCCCCTCTGCTCCAGCAACCCTCAGTTTATTTCCTGAGATTAAGAGTCTCTTATGGTTTGTCTCTCTCTCTGGTTTCATCATGTTTCATTTTTCCCTCCCTTCCCCTATGATCCTCTGTCTTGTTTCTCAAATTCCTCATATCAGTGAGATCATATAATACTTGTCTCTCGGGGCGCCTGGGTGGCTCAGTTGGTTAAGCAACTGCCTTCGGCTCAGGTCATGATCCTGGAGTCCCGGGATCAAGTCCCGCATCGGGCTCCCTGCTCGGCAGGGAGTCTGCTTCTCCCTCTGACCCTCCTCCCTCTCATGCTCTCTGTCTCTCATTCTCTCTCAAATAAATAAATAAAATCTTTAAAAAAAAAAAAAAAACTTGTCTCTCTTGAATTGACTTATTTCGCTTAGCATAATACCTTCTAGTTCCATCCATGTTATTGCAAATGGCAAGATTTCATATTTTTGATGGCTGCATAATATTCCTCTGTGTGTGTGTGTGTGTGTGTGTGTGTGTGTGTGTGTGTGTGTGTGTGCGTGTGTGTATCACATCTTTAACTATTCATCTGTGGATGGACATCTTGGCTCCTTCTATAATTTGGCTATTGTGGACATGGCTGCTATAAACATTGGGGTGCACATGCCCCTTCGGATCACTACATTTGTATCTCTGGGGTAAATACCCAGTAGTGCAATCGCTGGGTAATAAGGTAGCTCTATTTTCAACTTTTTGAGGAACCTCCACACTGTTTTCTAGAGTGGATGCACCAGTTTGCATTCCCACCAACAGTGTAGGAGGGTTCCCCTTTCTCCACATCCTCGCCAACATCTGTCGTTTTCTGACTTGTTAATTTTAGCCATTCTGACTGGTGTGAGGTGGTATCTCATTGAGGTTTGGATTTGTAGTTCCCTGATGACAAGAGATGTTGAGCAGTTTTTCATGTGTCTGTTGGCCATTTGGATGTCTTCTTAGCAGAAATGTCTGTTCATGACTTCTGTCCATTTCTTGATTGGATTATTTGTTCTTTGGGGGTTGAACTTAAGAAGTTCTTTATAGATTTTGGATACTAGCCCTTTATCTGATATGTCATTTGCAAATATCTTCTCCCATTCTGTTGGTTGTCTTTTGGTTTTGTTGACTGTTTCCTTTGCTGTGCAAAAGCCTTTTATCTTGATGAAATCTCACTAGTTCATTTTTGCCCTTGCTTCCCTTGCCTTTGGAGATGTGTCTAAGAACAAGTTGCTGTAGCTGAGGTTGAAGAGATTGCTGCCTATATACTCTTCGGGGATTTTGATGGATTTCTGTCTCACATTTAGGTCTTTCATCCATTTTGAGTCTATTTTTGTGTGTGGTGTAAGGAAATGGTCCAGTTTCATTCTTCTGCATGTGGCTGTCCAATTTTCCCAACACCATTTGTTGAAGAGACTGTCTTTTTTCCATTGGACATTCTTTCCTGCTTTGTCGAAGATCAGTTGACCATAGAGTTGGGGATCCATTTCTGGGCTCTCTATTCTGTTCCATTGATCTAGGTGTCTGCTTTTGTGCCAATACCATACCGTCTTGATGATTAGAGCTTTGTAATAGAGCTTGAAGTCTGGAATTGTGATGCCGCCAGCTTTGCTTTTCTTTTTCAGCATTCCTCTGGGTATTCGGAGACTTCTATGGTTCCCTATAAATTTTAGGATTATTTGTTCCATTTCTTTGAAAAAAGTGTATGGTATTTTGATAGGGATTGCATTAAATGTGCAGATTGCTCTAGGTAGAATAGACATTTTCACAATATTTGTTCTTCCAATCCATGAGCATGGAGCTTTTTTCCATTTCTTTGTGTCTTCCTCAATTTCTTTCATGAGTCTTTTATAGTTTTCTGAGTACAGATTCTTTGCCTCTCTGGTTAGATTTATTCCTAGGTATCTTATGGTTTTGGGTGCAATTATAAATGGGATCAACTCCTTAAATTCTCTTTCTTCTGTCTTGTTGTTGGTATATAGAAATGCAACAGATTTTTGTGCATTGATTTTATATCCTGCCATGTAGCTCAATTCCTGTATGAGTCCTAGCAATTTTGGTATGGAATCTTTAGGGTTTTCCACATAAGGTATCATATCATCTGCAGAGTGAGAGTTTGACTTCTTTGCCAATTCGGATGCCTTTTATTTCTTTTTGCTCTCTGATTGCTGAGGCTAAGACTTCTAGTACTACATTAAATAACAGTGGTGATAGTGGACATCCCTGCCATGTTCCTGACCTTAGGGAAAAAGCTCTCAGTTTTCCCCCATTGTGAATGATATTCGCTGTGGGTTTTTCATAGATGGCTTTTATGATATTGAGTTATGTACCCTCTATCCCTACACTCTGAAGAGTTTTAATCAAGAAAGGATGCAGTACTTTGTCAAATGCTTTTTCTGCATCTATTGAGAGATCATATGGTTCTTGTTCTTTCTTTTATTAAGGTATTGTATCACATTGATTGATTAGTGGATATTGAACCAACCTTGCAGCCCATGGGTAAATCCCACTTGGTCATGGTGAATAATACTTTTAATGGACTGTTGAATCCAATTGGCAAGTATTTTGGTGAGAATTTTTGCATCCATGTTCATCAGGGATATTTGTCTGTAATTCTCCTTTTTGATAGGGTCTTTGTCTGGTTTGGGGATCAAGGTAATGCTGGCCTCATAGAATGAGTTTGGAAGTTTTCCTTTCATTTCTATTTTTTGAAACAGTTTCAGAAGAATAGGTATTAATTCTTCTTTAAATGTTTGGTAGAATTCCTCTGGGAAGACATCTGTCCCTGGGCTCTTGTTTGTTGGGAGATTTTTGATTACTGCTTCGATTTCCTTAGTGGTTATGGGTCTGTTCAGGTTTTCTATTTGTTCCTGGTTCAGTTTTTGTAGTTTACACATCTCTAGGAATGCATCCATTTCTTCCAGATTGTCTAATTTGCTGGCATAGAGTTGCTCATAATATGTTCTTATAATTGTATTTCTTTGGTGTTGGTTGTGATCTCTCCTCTTTCATTCATGATTCTATTTATTTCAGTCCTTTCTCTTTTCTTATTGATAAGTCTCGGCAGGGGTTTATCAATCTTATTAATTCTTTCAAAGAACCAGCTCCTCATTTCATTGATCTGTTCTACTGTTCTTTTGGTTTCCATTTCATTGATTTCTGCTCTGATCTTTATTATTTCTCTTCTCCTGCTGGGTTTAGGCTTTATTTGCTGTTCTTTCTCCAGCTTCTTTAGATGTAGGGTTAGATTGTGTATTTGAGACCTTTCTTGAGAAAGGCTTGTATTGCTATATACTTCCCTCTTAGGACCACCTTTGCTGCATCCCAAAGATTTTGAACAGTTTTGTTTTCATTTTCATTTGCTTCCATGAATTTTTTAAAGCCTTTTTTAATTTCCTTGTTGACCCATTCATTCATTAGTGGGATGTTCTTTAGCCTCCATGTATTTTAGTTCTTTCCGACTTTCTTCTTGTGACTGAGTTCTAGTTTGAAAGTATTTTGGTCTGAAAATATGCAGGGAATGATCCCAATCTTTTGGTACCAGTTGAGACCTGAATTGTGACCCAGGATATGGTTTATTCTGGAGAATGTTCTATGTGCACTAGAGAGGAATGTGTATTCTGTTTCTTTGGGATGGAATGTTCTGAATATATCTATGAAGTCCATCTGGTCCAGTGTGTCATTTAAAGCCTTTATTTCCTTGATGATCTTTTGCTTAGATAATCTGTCCATTTCAGTGAGGGGGGGGGTGTTAACGTCCCCTACTATTACTGTATTATTGTCAATATGTTTCTTTGATTTTGTTATTAATTGGCTTATATAATTGGCTGCTCCCTTGTTAGGGGCATAAGTATTTACAACTGTTAGATCTTTTTGTTGGATAGACCCTTTAAGTATGATATACTGTGCTGCCTCATCTCTTATTACAGTCTTTGGTTTAAAATCTAATTTGTCTGATATAAGGATTGCCATCCCAGCTTTCTTTTGATGTCCATTAGCATGGTAAATGGTTTTCCACCCCTTCTCTCTAAATTTGGAGGTGTCTTTGGGTCTAAAATGAGTCTCTTGCAGGCAGCATATTGATGGGTCTTGTTTTTTTTATCCAATGTGATACCCTGTGTCTTTTGATTGGGGCATTTAGCCCATTTACATTCAGGATAACTATTGAAAGATATGAATTTAGTGCCATTATATTGTCTGTAAGGTGACTGTTACTGTATATTGTCTCTATTCCTTTCTGGTCTATGTTACTTTCACACTCTCTCTTTGCTTAGAGGACCCCTTTCAATATTTCTTGTAGGGCTGGTTTCTTGTTTGCAAATTGTTTTAGTTTTTGTTTGTCCTGGAATCTTTTTATCTCTCCTTTTATTTTATTTTATTTTATTTTATTTTATTTATTTATTTGACAGAGAGACACAGTGAGAGAGGGAACACAAGCAGGAGGAGTGAGAGAGGGAGAAGCAGGCTTCCTGCTGAGCAGGGAGCCTGATGCAGGGCTCGATCCCAGGACCCTGGGATCATGACCTGAGCCGAAGACAGACGCTTAATGACTGAGCCACCCAGGCGCCCCATCTCCTTCTATTTTCAATGAAGCCTAGCTGGATATAGTATTCTTGGCTGCATATTTTCCTCGTTTAGTGCTCTGAATATATCCTGCCAGTCCTTTCTGGCCTGCCAGGTCTCTGTGCGTAGGTCTGCTGCCAATCTAATATTTGTACCATTGTAGGTTACTGACCTCTTGTCCTGAGCTGCTTTCAGGATTTTCTCTTTGTTTCTGAGACTTGTAAGTTTTACTCTTAGATGTCGGGGTGTTGGCCTATTTTTATTGATTTTGAGGGGGTTTCTCAGTGCCTCCTGGATTTTGATGCCTGTTTCCTTCCCCCAAATTAGGGAATTTGTCTGCTATAATTTGTTCCAATATACCTTCTGCCCCTCTCTTTCTTCTTCTTCTGGGATCCCAATTATTCTAATATTGTTTCGTCTTATGGTATCGCTTATCTCTCGAATTCTCTCCTTGTGATCCAGCTTTTTCTCAGCTTCTTTATTCTCACCATTTGGTCTTCTATATCACTGATTCTCTCTTCTGCCTCATTTATCCTTGCAGTTAGAGCCTCCATTCTTGATTGCACCTCATTAATAACCTTT